>NC_041385.1:491207466-491238950 GCF_002162155.2 Triticum dicoccoides
CGCCGGTTGTGAGCTGAGGGACCCCGCCAGCTTAACCTTCTTCGGGCATGATAAATGTTGCCAGTCGTCGTGGTAGTGGCCGGCTTGTCCCGCACCCGGCTGGGGCAGGGAAACCAAACGGTCCGCCGGCATTAAAAGTCACGCATGCCGCCCGCCTGTGGCACGCCACTTGTGGCCCATCAGCAGGCATGGACCTTCCAGGCCACGCGCGATGGGACATCGCCGCAGACCAGGCCCGCTGGGCCGCAGCCTCGGCCCGCGTGTGGGATCCGCTGCGGCCAAGCCCAGACGTTTGAGCTTCCTGGGATAGTTAATGCGCCTGCATATTGCGGGGTAGTGGAGATCGTGGGTGCAAACAATCCCACTCCCCCACGTTCGGCCGCGGGCTTAAAATGGAGGGGGAGGGGGAACAACCCTTGTCAAGGATATGATCCTGAAAATGAGTACTTGAGGTACAAAAGAGGGGCAGAGCCTAGCTACAGTGCAAGTGTAACACTCGGTGTTTACGAGTTCAAGCCCCTCTCGAAGAAGGTAACAACCCTACTTCTCGTGCCTTGAGGCTTGTTTTCTTTGGGGGGTATGAATACAGAGATTGCTTAACCCTTGCTCTAGAGGAGGGGAATGGCTTACATGGAGTGCGCCACAGCCTCCTTCACTCACATGTCTCTAGGGTGGTTAATGCTCATAACTACGGCAGTTACAAGTGTAAATAATCACAACTACGGAAGTTACAAGTAACAGTAGCTATGACTATACTAAAGAATGACTTAGGATTCCTCGGCCGTTGCATCTCCCACGTCGTCCCTTCATCTCCTTTGTCCGAGTGATAGTGATCACACCGAATGGAGAGTGGATGTCCGAATGTTAGTGATCACGCCGAATGGAGAGTGGATGTCCGAGTGGACTTCTAGTTATACGCATCTGAATGCTAATGTGATGCAGAGACCTGCCAATGATGGTGTGGGGCCTAGGTGTTTGACCCTACCAGTAGTAGGTCACCTCATCATTAGCCCCCGAGTCGGTTGAGGTTTTGTAGGGAAAATGAACTGAGCTTTTTGGTTAAGTCCGAGTGCTTCAGGGGCATCAAAATATATTTTCAAATAGTAGCCCGCTGCGCCTTGGGCAAAAATACAACCGATTTTGGACTAAGGGGCTCCCTGGGCGACCGGGTGTTGTTGATCGCCAAGAAAAACCTGGTGGCATTCATTTGTCTCTCGGGAGAGATAGACTTGAGGTCTGAGTGTGGACATGCCATTACAACTCGAGTGGCGACGCCGGTGCGTGGCCTGACTCTCCGGGGAGATGCCACTCATTATCCTAGTGGAATGCCAGTGTGGGCCATCTCTGAGTCCAAGTTTACAAGTCATGCACCTTGGAGCCCAGTGAAAGGGCCAAGTTAACCTACGGAAGGGCGTCAAGCTCATCTCATACCAATCCTGAAGGTGACTTCAGTCAGGTGTTTTGTGTGTCCGACTGCACGGGTCCCCGCTGAGGATGGTTAGTACGACTAACAAATGCCCTTTAGGAAAGGGACGGTGGGGAGTCAATCGGATTGATTCCCCGCGGAAATTACGGGATTCAAAACTGAGTGCGTGCGCGCAGAAGCGGTAACGTCGTGGTTTAGTGGGGGAAAGCGAGGGACGAAGCCTCGGTTTTTGCCCCCGAAAACCGCCATGTGCCACTGTTGCTCTGCGTGAAATGCTGTCGCAGGCGCCGTCAATCCAGGTATCTGCCGCTAGAGATCCGCTGCATGATTTTTACTGGAGGTATAAAAGATTCAGGGCTAGGGTAATTTCTCTAGATCGCCTTTTCTTCATTGACCCCTCCGCTTCTCTTCTCCACCCAACCGCTCTAGAGCACTCGAGGCCATGACAAGGGACTCCATGGCGAAAGAACAAAAGGCGAAGGAGGCCAGGAAGGCCACATCCTCGAGCTCTGGCACTTTGGTTGGTGGTGCATCGGGGGATTGGATCCACTCGTGCGTCTCGGCCAAGCGGCTAGAGGACCTTGCCGCAGAGGGGCTCATCCCGCCGGACAGACGGAGGCGCCCGAAGGCGGGAGAGGTCGAGCCGGCACCAGGGGAGGACGAGTGTGTCCTCCTGGTGACCCATGTTGAACGAGGTTTTTTGATGCCTCTCCATCCTTTCTTTTGGACCTTTTTGTAATATTTTGGGGCGCAGCTCCACCATCTCCCTTCAAATGTTGTCATCTACCTCTCAGCATTCATTTCTCTTTGTGAAAACTTCCTTGGTTGCCACCCACATTGGCGCCATTTCAAATACATCTTCATTTGCCAGTCGATGACCGTGAAAAACGATTTGCCGACTAGTGAAAAGACCCACGCCACCCAGCTATGCAAGGGCTTGGGGATCCAACTTCGGGGCGGCAATGACTTCCCTAAGATGAGCTTCCACGACTCTGTCAAGGGCTGGCAGGGAACTTGGTTTTACCGCAGGGATGTCCCCGGGGCCAACAACAAGTCGGGCCTTCCTCTGTACTCGGCGGAGTGGGTGAGGGCTCCAGAGTCCCTCACTGTGATGAAGGAGGAGAATACGGCGGTCGGCATCCTGGCCAGCGCCCTTATTGGGGTCATGAACGCTGGTGTCAATGGAATGGATCTGCTAGAGACATTCCTCAGTCAACGGATCTAACTGCAGGCCAGGGCGCATCCGATGTGGATGTATGAGAGCCCGAGTGATCCCACTCGGGTGCACCCAGAGGAGCTCGCCGAGAAGGATGTGAGCGCCAAGATCAGAACCATCACTTGTGCTCAGGACAACCCACGGGGGGCTAGGAGGGCAGCCCCCATATGCCAAGGACTTGCCGCCAGTCAAGGTAATCTTTTTTTTCTGACCAGTCAAACCATCCATAGATTATATCTTGCGCATCTGATTTCTGTATTGTGGCGCCTTTGTTTCCTAGAGCTTCCAGCACCTGATTTCTTACATACCGGTGGTCGACCGGTCGCCGGAGGACATGAGGAGTGACACCAAGTGCTAGTACTCGGGGAGGACGATGATGATGACGAAGACAAGAGTGATGAGGACGAGAGCACCAAGGAGGGGGAGGAGCTTGAATCTTCACCGTCATCTGAGGGCCCCAGGGAGCCTCACTCCAAGGAGCTGCATGACCCGAGTGGAAAAGCTGGAGGGGCTCAGCAGCCGACTGCCTCAGGGCGTACGACGCTAATACATCTCCAACGTATCTATAATTTTTGATTGTTCCACGCTGTTATATTAACATTCTTGGATGTTTTACAATCATTTTATAGTCATTTTTTGTACTAAACTATTGACATAGTGCCCAGTGCTAGTTGATGTTTTCTGGATGTTTTTTACATCTAAGGAAATCAATATCAAACGGAGTCCAAACGCAGCAAAACTCCTGGAGGATTTTTTGGGCCAGAAGACATCCGGTGGGCCAAGGAAGCACCTGGGGGGTGGCTCAAGGGGAGCAGCACCCACCAGGGCACGCTAGGAGGCCCAGGCGCGCCCTGGTGGGTTGTGCCCACCTCAGTTGCCCCCTGAACCGCCTGTTTGCTCTATAAATACCCCAATATTCCAGAAACCATAGGGGAGTCGACGAAAGTCAATTCCAGCCGCCATAGAGTCCAGAACCACCAGATACAATCTAGACACCATCATGGAGGGGTTCACCACTTCCATTGGTGCCTCTCCGATGATGCGTGAGTAGTTCTTTGTAGACCTACGGGTCCATAGTTAGTAGCTAGATGTCTTCCTCTCTCTCTCTCTCTTTCTTGATTATCAATACAATGGTCTCTTGGCGATCCATATGATGTAAGTCCTTTTGCGGTGTGTTTGTTGGGATCCGATGAATTTTGAGTTTATGATCAGATCTATGTTTTTATCCATGGAAGTTATTTGAGTCTTCTTTGATCTCTTATATGCATGATTGCTTATATCCTCGTATTTCTTCTCCGATATTTGGGTTTTGTTTGGCCAACTTGATCTATTTATCTTGCAATGGGAAAAGGTGCTTTGTAGTGGGTTCGATCTTACGGTGCTTGATCCCAGTGACAGAAGGGGAACCGACACGTATGTATCATTGCTACTAAGGATAACAAGATGGGATCTATATCTTCACAATAGATAAACGGATCCCATCTACATCATGTCATCGTTCTTATTGCATTACTCCGTTTTTCCATGAACTTAATACACCAGATGCATGCTGGATAGCGGTCGATGTGTGGAGTAATAGTAGTAGATGCAGGCAGGAGTCGGTCTACTAATCTTGGACGTGATTCCTATATAATGATCATTGCCTGGATATCGTCATGATTATTTGAAGTTCTATCAATTGCCCAATAGTAATTTTTTCCCACCGTTTGCTATTTTTCTCGAGGGAAGCCACTAGTGAAACCTACGCCCCCCCGGGTCTCTTTTCATCATATTTGCCTTTGCGATCTATTTTCCTTTGCATTTATTTTCAGTTCTATTAAACCAAAAATACAAAAATACCTTGCTGCAATTTATTTGTTCCGCGATCTATTCATCCTATCTACCACTTTTACCTCACGTTATTTGCCTATCTTAGGCGTCGTACCCGAAAGGGATTGACAACCCCTTTAACACGTCGGGTTGCGAGTATTTTTTATTTGTGTGCACGTGTTGTTTACGTGGTGTGAGGAGGTTCTCCTACTAGTTCGATAACCTTGGTCTCATCACTGAGGGAAATACCTAACGTTGCTATACTGCATCATCCCCTCCTCTTTGGGGAAATACCGACGTAGTTCTAGCAGACATCAAAAGGAATTTCTGGCACCATTATAGGGGAAGACTCACGTCACCCGTCAACTTGCCTTTCTGGCGCTGTTGCCGGGGAGGATCTTCAACATCAACCAGGTTCCTAATCACAAATCTCATCTCCTCGCAATTTACATTATTTGCCATTTGCCTCTCGTTTTCCTCTCCCCCACTTCACAATAATTTGTTGTTTTATTCGCCCTCTTTTTCGTTCGCCGTTTTCTCTTCCAATCTGTTTTTGAGTGCAATCTTGTTGCGTAGTCATCATGAGTCAAGAGAACACCAAGTTGTGTGATTTCTCAAATACCAACAACAATTATTTTATTAGCATTCCGATTGCTCCTCCTGCCACTAGTGCGGAGTCTTGTGATATTAATACTGCTTTGCAGAATCTTGTCATGAAAGATCAATTTGCCGGTACTCCTAATGAGGATGCCGCGCCCCATCTCAACACATTCGTGGAATTATGCGACATGTAAAAGAAAGAATATGTGGACAATGGTGTTGTGAAGTTCAAATTATTTCCGTTTTCTTTGCAAGATCGTGCAAAAATTTGATTTTCTTCTTTGCCTCGCAATAGTATCGATTGTTGGAACAAGTGCAAAGATGCTTTTATTGCTAAGTATTTTCCGGCCGCAAAAATTATTTCCCTTAGAATCTAGATCATGAATTTCAAGCAACTTGAACATGAGCATGTAACAGAATCTTGGGAAAGGATGAAATTGATGCTAAAGAATTGCCCAACTCATGGATTAAATCTTTGGATGATCATACAAATTTTTTATGCGGGATTGAATTTTGTTTCTCATAACCTTTTAGATTCCACCACGGGGGGTACTTGTACGGAAATTACTTTGGGGGAAGCTACTAAATTGCTAGACAATATTATGGAAAATTACTCATAGTGGCATACCGAAAGAGCTCCTACTAGTAAAAAGTCAATTCGGTAGAAGAAATAAATTCTTTGAGTGAAAAAGTTGATGCTTTTATGAAGTTGTTTGCTAATAAAAGTGCTCCCATTTATTTTAGTGATGTGTCTTTGTCTACTTTTATTGAGCAAAATAGTGATGCCATAGATGTGAATTTTGTCTCGTGAACCAATTTCAATAACAATGCTTATAGAGGTAAGTTTAATCCTAGGCCTTTTCCTAGTAATTACTCTAATAATTATGGTAATTCCTATGGTAATCCCACCTATAATAATAATAGAAACACCTCTAACCTTGGGAGCAATATTAAAGAATTTATCAATACACAAAAGGCTTTCAACACTTCGATAGAAGAAAAGTTGAATAAAATTGATGATTTGTCTAGAAGTGTTGATAAAATTTCTCATTATGTAGAAACTCTCAAGATGAAAAATTTTGTGCCTAAAGTTGAAGAATCAATTAAAGCTCTTTATGTTTCTATGGATGAAAGCAAGAAAAGAACCGCTATGCTTAGAGCTAAAAGAGAATTTTTAGAAAGAGCATTTTCTAGTGATTACTATCATAAAAGTGATGAAGATCTTAAAATGATTGGTGTTTCTTCTATTTATTTTTTGTTTAGTAAACTTAAGATTGATGAAAAAGGGACTAGAGAAGAGTCAACTTTAATTAGAAGGCGTCCCTATGATTCGGAGGGTGAAAATCTTGTTGAGAAAATTGATAAAAGTAGGTTTGAAGAGGTCAAGACTTTAACTAGTGATGTGCCCACTATTTTGGATTACAAAGACTTTAATTACGATAGTTGCTCTTTGGTTGATTGTATTTCTTTGTTGCAATCCATGATAAATTCACCCCATGCTTATGAGCAAAATATAAAGACATTGTTGATGCCATGACGTAAGCTTTTGAAGAAAAGTTGGAATTAGAAGTTTCAATTCCTAGAAAATTGCATAATGAGTGGGAACCTACTATCAAATTCAAGATTAAAAATTATGAGTGTTTTGCTTTTATGTGACTTGGGTGCTAGTGTTTCTACAATTCTGAAATATTTATGTGATGTGCTTGGTCTTACCAATATTGAAGAATGCTCTTTAAATTTGCACTTGGCAGATTCTACTATTAAAAAGCCTTTGGGAAGAATTAATGATGTTCTTATTCTTGCAAATAGGAATTATGTTCCCATATATTTTATTGTTCTTGATATTGATTGCAATCCATCTTGTCCAATTATTCTTGGTAGACCGTTTTTGCGTACTATTGGTGTCGTGATTGATATGAAAGAAGGCAATATTAAATTTCAATTTCCACTAAGGAAGGGAATGGATTACTTCCCTAGAACAAGAATTAGGCCATCATATGAATCAATCATGAGGGCATCTTATGGATCTAGAACCAAAGATTACAACACTTAGATCCTACGCGTTATGCCTAGCTAGGGGCGTAAAACGATAGCGCTTGTTGGGAGGAAACCCAATGAATAAATTTTAATTTTGCTTTTTTCTTTCTATTCTTGAGTGTTATCACAATTATTCTACTGTTATTATTGTGTTTTTGGTGTTTTAATTAGTGTTTGTTCCAAGCAAGGCCTTTGGGAAGACTTGGGTGAAAGTTTATTTGATCTTGCTGAAAAACAGACACTTTTGCACTCACGAGATTATTTGTTATTCTTAATAGAAGAATGATTTTGAGTTGAATCTTTTCGAAGAAGATTAATAGACAAATTCCTCACGTCCACCAATTTATTTAAGAATTTTTGGAGTTATAGAAGTATTCTAAATATCCAGATTGCTACAGACTGTTCTGTTTTTGACAGATTCTGTTTTCTTTGCGTTGTGTGCTTGTTTTGATGATTCTATGGTTTTCTTTGATGAGTTTTTGCCATAGAGAAGTTGGAATACAGTAGAGATAATGCAAAAGCAAAATAAGAATATGTTTGCTACAGTACTTATAGTAGTTGTTTGCTTTCTTATACTAACGGATCTCACTAAGGTTTTGTTTGAGTTTTGTGTGATTGAAGTTTTCAAGTTTTGGGTGACCTTACGATTGATCAAGGAATAAGGATTAGCAAAAGGCTAAGCTTGGGGATGCCCGAGGCACCCCAAGATAAACCATCAGTATTTTACTTGAAAACTATATTTTTATTCGTCACATAATATGAGTTTTGCTTGGAGCATCTTGTATGATATGAGTCTTTGCTTGTTTTGCTTTGTGTTCTAAGTATTGAATCCTTGCTGGACACACCCTTTTGAGAGAGCCAAAAATTATGCTATGCTTGCTCCTATGCTTCACTTAAATTTTTAGAGCCATGGATTTGCTCTAGTACTTCACTTATATCTTTTTGAGCACGACGTGCTTTGTTATTTTTGAAGAAATGCTCTCATGCTTCACTTAGATTTATTTGGGAGTTAGTAAAATTTTATGAAATTTTCTCTTGCTTCACTTAGATTATTTTGAAAGAAAGAAAAATAATTATGCTCATGATCTTCACTTATATTTGTTTGAGCTTATCAAAAGCAACATATGAAAATAGTCCCAAAGTGATAGATATCCAAGGAGGATATAATAAAAACTTTCATGAATATCATTGGACAAAATAAACTTGATTCTTAGTAATGGTTTTGAGATATGATGATATGATATGTGAGTTATATTGATGAGTAATTGTGCTTTAGTAAGAATATATTTTTTGACAAAAACAGTGGGGGAAATCCCCACTGTGATTCTCTTTTTCATTAAAATAGGGGGACAGTTACATATGGATTTACATGATGGATATAATTCATGACATTGATGAGTCTACAAATGATCTAGCCAACTTTGCATGCCCTCTTTCAATCCTGGTTTTGCCTTCTTTATAATCATGCAAATGTGCTCCTTGAAAGTGGCAATACAGAGTGTCATATTTTTGACCTTGTTGTCAAAAATTATGCTATTTCTGTGTTTCCATAGACTCCAGCATCCAGCAATCAGACATTCTTTAAAGCATCCATGTGTATCTTGCTTCCTTCCCTCCAGGAGCATTTCTATGAGGTTATAATCAGTGTTCCATTGGTAGCCAATGTTCATCCAGAAGTTTTGACTGAAATCACAGCTAAAAAACAGATGCATTAAATGTTCATTAGGTTCATCATCACATAATTCACACTTACTAGTCTCAATGTAGAAATTCTTCCTTTTTAGTAGATCTCTAGTGTTTAATCTGTCTTGTAACAAGAGCCAGAAGAAGAATTTCTGCTTTGGTAGAGAGCATGATTTCCATATCCATTGATAGGGTTTAGGTGCATCAACAGGGTTTCCCATAAGTTCAAGGTATATTCTCTTGTTAGAATACCTTGTGGCACCCCAATAAAATTTCCAAGAATCTGGCAGGTGCTGATTCTCTCTGTTGTTAATCAGTTCTATAAGGTTGATACTCTGTTGTACAACAATAGAGGACATGGGCAGGTGGAACAAATCATAAAATTCACTAACATCCATGTTGCTGACAGTTGCAAGAGTTATGTCAGCATTCTTTGCATAGGAAAATAGCTGAGGCATTGACTGTGATATTGTATAAGAACACCACTTATCTGACCATAGCTTAATTGTATCACCTCTCCCAGCATAACATATAGTCATGTTTTTAAATTCTTGCAAATTCGAGCAACAATCTCTCCACCAAAAGGATCCCCTCATTGTAGGGAAACAAGGTATCTCATCATTATCATAGTAATTGTTCCATATAAGGTTAACCCAGGGGATATCCTGCTTATTGAAGAATTTGTAAAGAAATTTTATAAGCAGAGTTTTGTTTTGTGTTCTCAGATCTAACACACCCAATCCCCCAGCCTTTTTTGGCAAGCAAACATTATCCCATTTAACAAGGCAATTTCCTTTTTTAATGATATCCTTACCATACCAAAGGAAGTTCCTGCCAGAATTTTCAAAGTGATCCAGTATGGTGAGAGGTACTCTGATGCAACACATAGAAAAATTGGTAGAGCAGCAACTATGGATTTGAGATGTACAGGTCTTCCAGAATATGACATTAATGAGGCAATGCCGGAAAGTCTATGATCAAGTCTTGATACCATGGGCATCAAGTCTGCCACTTTAGGTCTTGTAGATCCCATTGGTAGACCAAGATATGTGAAAGGCATAGATTCTTTTTTGCAATTGAAGGAATTTGCTAGCTCTTGAGCTTTATCATCAGACATGTTGATTGGCACCATGGATGATTTACTATAATTTACAACAAGTCCAGTGAATTTTGAGAAGTTGTCAAGTATCTCAATGAAGCTTCTAATTTGAAATTCATCAGCAGGCAAGATAACCAGGGTGTCATCAGCATATTGTATGATAGGATAACTTTCAGTAAAGTTAGTCTCAATGGGCAGAGATAGTGTTCCATTTCTCCATGCATCATTAACCATGATTTGTAGTAATTATCCAACCATAACATATAGAAGAGGGGAAAATGGATCTCCTTGTCTGACACGACACTTACATTGAATGCATTTACCTGGAACACTATTATGGATGACAGATGTGGAAGCAGTAGATAGGATAGATGAGACCCATCTAATCCATTTCTTGGTAAATCCTAGGCGCCGCATCATGTATAAGATAGCCTTGTAGCTCACTTTATCAAAAGCCTTAACAAAGTCAATCTTAAAAATAATGATCTCTTTCTTGGATTTGTGGCACATATGTATGTATTCAAAACTCCATGCAAGGCAATCCTGAATATTCCTTGTCTTTATAAACCCATATTGATTCTTGCTAATTCTGGATATAATAATCTGCTGCACTCTATTAGCAAGGAGTTTAGTAAGGATTTTGATAGGCATACTTACAAGTGAGATGGGCCTATAATCATCAGGAATTTCAGGATTGTCATTTTTGGGTATCATAGTAATGTAGGCAGTGTTAACAGGAGCCAGGGAAACAGCTTCATTGTAGAAATCATTGATGAATTTGTAGAAATAATGCTTGATTATGTGCCAGCATTTCTTCATAAACAGGCCATTAAAACCATCAGGTCCAGGAGATTTGTCATTGGGCATTTTATTGATGATATCATCAATCTCATCAGTACTGAAGGGCCTGTCAAGATCATAAAGATCCTCCTCCATAGAAAGATGTGATATGTCAAAGTTTTGTGTGCAGATTGTCTCAGTACCAATCCTATCTTTGAAAGATGCCCAAAGTATAGCAGCTTTATGATCATGATCAACTACTTGCTGTCCATCCATAGTCATAAGATATGTGATGTAGTTGTGCCTAAATACATAGGTAGCAATTGCATGGAAGAATTTGGTATTTTCATCACCCAAATTTGCCCATCTGATGTTTGCCCTAATTCTCCAGTAAATTCTCTTTGCCTCCAGCAACTTGTTAGTATGCTTGATGAGCAATTTCCTGAAATTCTTTTCCACCCTAGCTAGTGGTCTTTGTTCCTCAATGCCATCAAATAGTTTCACATAGAAACAACAGTTATCAATGATTTTGTTCAATTGGGAGTATTGCTTGCTCCAAGATTTCAAACCTCTTCTGATAGATTTAAACTTGGAATTTAAATTCTTAGCAGAATCAGAGAAGTGAGTGGAATTTAACCAATGCTTCTCCATAGTTTCAATAAACCCACTGAATTCAGTCCAATACTCTTCAAATCTGAATATCTGGCTTCTAGGAATATTGCTATCAATCTGGATTTTGATAGGCACATGGTCAGATGAAATTTTAGCTAATGGAGTAGCCATAGTAGATGGATGGATAGTAGTCCAGTGGGGACTGGTAAAAATCCAATCTAACTTTTCCAATAAAGGTTGATCTTGTTTATTGGTCCATGTGAAAGCTCTTCCTTTGAGAGGGATTTCTGCCAGATCCAGGTTAACAATGATATTATTAAAAGTCATCATACTAGCAGGATCACCACCAGGTTTGTTTCTATTATCAGGGCTTCTTATGTAATTAAAATCACCCAGGATCATCCATAGCTTAGACTGGCTCATATTCAGACCCATAAGCCAATCAGTAAATTCCTGTTTACCTTCAGTGCTGTTAGGTCCATAAACATTAGTGAGATACCAGCAGGTACTATCCAGATTAGAAGTAAACTCAATGGTGATTTGATAATAATTTTGGGATAACACTTTGCCCTTCATTAAATTGCCATTCCAAATAGTAATTAGACCTCCAGAGTTGCCATTTGAAGGTGAAAAACAGAATTGGTTGAACCTCTTTGGGCAAAAATTCTTGATATAAGCAATATCAAAATTATCCCTCTTGGTTTCTTGAAAAGTCATAATACAGCAAGCACTTTCATCAATTTTCTTTCTAATGTCATTCCACCTAGTTGTGGAGTTTATACCTCTAACATTCCAATTTAGGATATTCCAACTTCTATTCATGGCAGAAGTATATGAAGTAGTATTGTGACATATTATGAATAGCATAATATGTGCTCCTACATGCTCTATGGGTCTTGCTATAGCAGCCAATATCTGCGGTAAGTGAATAGTCCCTGACTAATGCTCGTTGGAGTAGATACATGCAGTAGATAATCATACTACATAAGCATTTAAGACAACATAAGCAACTGACAGGCAAACTCCAGTAGAAGCTGTAGCACAAAGTATACTTATTACACATCATACTGATAGTTGATGCACGCAGGCATCCAAATGACATGGTAGAGGAAGCAAAAGGAACTGGAATCAAAGCATGATGGCAGTTAGGGGAGCCATCAAAGCCCACATCATAGGAGTGAGACCTAATCATCAGAGCTGTCATAGTGCAAAGCACTAGGGGACACATCCTGGGGTGCCATCTTACATGGACCAGTGCCAATAGCCTACAGGGTCTTCATAGGAAATTCAGGTGGTGGAGGTGCCTGCTTATTAATAATCACAGCATCAAATTGAGGTCCCAGGTTAACAGATATATCTTTCTTCATTTTCTTAGGGCCCTGTTTGTTGCTATGCTCAATCTTAGCTTCATTATTGATGACATTATCTGCAGCAGCCTGGTCCTTGAATCCCCTGGTGAGCTTGGCAATCCTGTTGCTCCTCCTGCAGAAGGTGTCATCTATGATCTTCTTCTTTTTCTGCCTGTTAGAGGGTTTCTGAACTTCAGCAAACTCCTGACCTGTGATCTCCTCAATGCTGACAGAGCTGGTATTCATAGGTGGTTCCTTCTGGATGGTTTGGATCTGCAGATAACATCTTTTATTGTTACCATTGGTGCCCACAACATCGACCACATTGCAGGAAGCATTGACAATCTGGGTGCCACCCAGTTTGGGAATGATGTCCTGAGCATTTGTCACCAAGTTGCCAATAAGTTCCTGAAGAACATTAATGTGCTCAGTAGCACCCTCAACAGCAATGTTGCTAGTCTGCAGAGGCTGGGAACTGCTAGTGGATGGTATGTCATTGTAGCTCATGCTGCAGTTATTGGGGATAAACACAGGACTAGGAGCTTTCTGAGAACTGGGTTGTGAGGCAACAGGATTAATAAGAATATTGAATTTTAAGGTTTGTGATTCCCTATGCAAGCACGGAATTCAATAGTTATGCAATGAAATTTATATCCTACTTATGGTGCATTATTCGGTGTTACTTATGCTTAATGCTTGGGTACAAGATTTTTCACTATTTGGTTGGTCGCTTCTCAATCTTTTTGCTAGCCTTCATTTTGCACCAAGTATGATCACTACTTGTGCATCCAAAACCCTTTAAAACAGTTTTGCCATATGAGTCCACTATACCTACCTATATGCGGTATTTCCATGCCGTTCTAAGCAAATTTTCATGTGCCATCTCTAATTTTCAAAATAAATTTCTCTTTTGTGTGCTCTACCGCTCGCGAGGTGGTGAAGGGTAGCCAATATTTTCCATGCTAGATGTGTTATTCTCACGATGAGTGTTTATTCACTTGTCATTGCACGAAAGTATGGCAAAGGTATTAGGGATCCCAATCCCGAAATGAAAAATGAATTTACTTTATGTTGTCAAATAATAAATTCCTTGGAAAGTGTTGGTATGGAGGGCAACCGTGGATTCGGCTAGCCATGGAAAGTGAAAGTAATGGTGGAAAAAGGAATAAACTTTATTTTCTGTTTGGGAACCGCCTATGATGTATCTAGCATGGAAAGTGTTGGGATGCTCTAAGTCGTTTTTGTTGGTGGGAAAAGTATGCCCCCAAAAATATTATTTATCTCTCAATTTAAGCTTTGAACTCTCGCACCTCTACAAATCCCTACTTCCCTCCGCGAAGAGCCTTTCTTTTACTTATGCAATTTTTATTTTGAATTTGAGTCTCCATCTTCTCTAATAAAGCATCAACTAAGGGGCACTATGATCTTATTTGAGCATTGGGTGTAGCTAATATTCGAGTGTGTTTCATGAATGGATCAATGGTTGAGCATGATGGGCTAGGGATAACTTGCTTTAGTGTTGATATTTTGAAAGACATGGTTGCTTGTTGGTATGCTTGAGTATTAAAGTCTTCATGTCAAAACTAGGCTATTGCTTTGAAGCATATAAAGTCCATATGTCCATGCTATAAAGAAAAGAAATGTGATGAACATGTTAGGCAACATTCCACATCAAAAATTCCGTTTTTATCATTTACCTGCTCGAGGACGAGCAGGAATTAAGCTTGGGGATGCTGACACGTCTCCACGTATCTATAATTTTTGATTGTTCCGTGCTGTTATATTGTCATTCTTGGATGTTTTAAAATCATTTTATAGTCATTTTATATCATTTTTTGGTACTAACCTATTGACATAGTGCCCAGTGCCAGTTGCTGTTTTCTGCATGTTTTTTAGATCGCAGGAAATCAATATCAAATGGAGTCCAAACGCAGCAAAACTCCTGGAGGATTTTTTCTGGGACAGAAGACATCCAGTGGGCCAAGGAAACATCTGGGGGTGGCTCGAGGGGAGCAGCACCCACCAGGGCGCGTCAGGAGGCCCAGGCGCGCCCTGGTGGGTTGTGCCCACCTCGGGTGCCCCCTGAACCGCCTGTTTGCTCTATAAATACCCCAATTTTCTATAAACCCTAGGGGAGTCGACGAAAATCAATTCCGGCCGCCGCAAAGTCCAGAACCACCAGATCCAATCTAGACACCATCATGGAGGGGTTCACCACTTCCATTGGTGCTTCTCCGATGATGCATGAGTAGTTCTTTGTACACCTATGGGTCCGTAGTTAGTAGCTAGATGGCTTCCTCTCTCTCTCTCTTGATTATCAATACAATGGTCTCTTGGAGATCCATATGATGTAAGTCCTTTTGCGGTGTGTTTGTTGGGATCCGATGAACTTTGAGTTTATGATCAGATCTATGTTTTTATCCATGAAATTTATTTGAGTCTTCCTTGATCTCTTATATGCATGATTGCTTATAGCCTCGTATTTCTTCTCTGATATTTAGGTTTTGTTTGGCGAACTTGATCTATTTATCTTGCAATGGGAAGAGGTGCTTTGTAGTGGGTTCGATCTTACGGTGCTTGATCCCAGTGACAGAAGGGGAACCAGCACGTATGTATCGTTGCTACTAAGGATAACAAGATGGGATCTATATCTTTGCAATAGATAAACGGACCCCGTCTACATCATGTCATCGTTCTTATTGCATTACTCTGTTTCTCCATGAACTTAATACACTAGATGCATGCTGGATAGTGGTCGATGTGTGGAGTAATTGTAGTAGATGCAGGCAGGAGACGGTCTACTAATATTGGACGTGATGCCTATATAATGATCATTGCCTGGATATCGTCATGATTATTTGAAGTCCTATCAATTGCCAAACAGTAATTGTTTTCCCGCCGTTTGCTATTTTTTTCGAGAGAAGCCACTAGTGAAACCTACGGCCCCCGGGTCTCTTTTCAGCATATTTGCCTTTGCGATCTATTTTCCTTTCCATTAATTTTAGTTCTGTTAAACCAAAAATACAAAAATACATTGCTGCAATTTATTTGTTCCACGATCTATTCATCCTATCTACCACTTTTACCTCATGTTATTTGCCTATCTTGAGGCGCCATACTCGAAAGGGGTTGAAAACCCCTTTAACACATCGGGTTGCGAGTATTTGTTATTTGTGTGCAGGTGTTGTTTACGTGCTGTGAGGAGGTTCTCCTACTAGTTCGATAACCTTGGTCTCATCATCGAGGTTAATACTTATCGCCGCTATACTGCATCATCCCTTCCTCTTTGGGGAAATACCGACGTAGTTCTAGGAGACATCAGATGCGCAGCTTGAAGCACATGCATACTGAAGCGGAGAGCTCCGCCGAGAAGCAGCCCAAACAGCCCAAGCAGATCACCTCCAAGCCACGCAAGGCAGATATGCCCCGGGTCAAAGTGGAAGTGCCGGTGGTGTCGACGTAGAGTTCTTGACGAGTCTTTGTCCATTGTCAACCTGACTCGGCTGACGGCCGGGTGATATTGTACTTCGCATCAACGAGACTTTGACAACGTTGTTGGACCCGAAGGGTCAGGGCAAGACCGATGCGGTAGAAGTTGCCACCTCCAAAAGGTATGGACGCGCTGACTAATTTGGACTTTTGGAATTTCCATCTGTTTGAATTTTACTAATGCATCAACTTATGTGTTTACACAACACCGATTGAGGTCATCTAGTTGGACGATGGTGATAAGGCCGACCCGCCCAACCCAAAGGATGGTAAGGGGGTGGCAACCAACGTTGACGTGGTTATGCAGGAGGACTCTCCTTGCTGAGTGGAGAGGGTTTCGCCTGCCAAAACCGTGGCGATATCCACCAGACCGAGTCCTCTGGCCCAGGGCAGCTCTGTGCCCGCGAGCACCATGGTTCTGACTTCAAGGTCTGTGCCTGCACCGTAGTCGACCTCCATCACCACCTACCCCATGTACTATGTCCCAGAAGACCAAGTGGGGGCGAGCAAGGTGGCTCTCATCTAGGTGAAGCTCGCACGTGAGCGACTGGAGGATGCATATGATGCTAGCGAGGCACTGCAAACCAACGTCCGAGTAAGGACCATTGTGGGTATGATTTCCATTTAAAGTGTTTGAATTTTGGGTTTTCTTCTTCATCAATGATAGTGTGTTGTCAGTGGGTTTGCGCAGGGCACACCCACTGGGTGTTTTCGTTCCAGTGGGGGCACGCTGAGTGCACCAACTGGGTGCAGCCCCCGAGGCTGCCATCGACTGGAAGCAGTCGACGGGTATCTCAGAGTGTCAGATTTCGGGTTCCATAAACCCTTGAGAGGTTCCAACTCTGGGATGCTGATACGTCCATTTTGCATCATGCTTTTATATCGATATTTATTGCATTATGGGCTGTTATCACACGTTATGTCACAATACTTACGGCTATTATCTCTTATTTTACAAGGTTTATCATGAAGAGGGAGAATGCCGGTAGCTGGGATTCTGGCTGGAAAAGAAGCAAATATTGGAAACCTATTCTGCACAGCTCCAAAATTCCTGAAACTCCACGAAAGTCATTTATGGAATTAGTAAGAATTATTGAGCAAAGAAAGTATCAGAGGGGGCCCACACCCTGGCCACGAGGGTGGGGGGTGCGCCCACCCCTACTGGGCGCGCCCCCTATCTTGTGGGCCCCCTGGTGGCCCTTCGGTGCCCATCTTCTGCTATGTGAAGGCTTTTACCCTGGAAAAAATCATAAGCAAGCTTATGGGACGAAACTCCGCCGCCACGAGGCGGAACCTTGGCGGAACCACTCTAGGGCTCCAGCGGAGCTGTTCTGCGGGGGAAACTTCCCTCCGGAAGGGAGAAATCATCACCATCATCATCACCAACGATCCTCTCATCGGGAGGGGGTCAATCTCCATCAACATCTTCACCAGCACCATCTCCTCTCAAACCCTAGTTCATCTCTTGTATCCAATCTTGTATCTAAAACCACATATTGGTACCTGTGGGTTGCTAGTAGTGTTGATTACTCCTTGTAGTTGATGCTAATTGGTTTACTTGGTGGAAGATCATATGTTCAGATCCTTAGTGCATTTTAATACTCCTCTGATCATGAACATGAATATGCTTTGTGAGTAGTTACATTTGTTCCTGCGGACATGGGTGAAGTCTTGCTATTAGTAGTCATGTGAATTTGGTATTCGTTCGATATTTTGATGAGATGTATGTTGTCTCTCCTCTAGTGGTGTTATGTGAATGTCGACTACATGACCCTTCACCATTATTTGGGCCTAGAGGAAGGCATTGGGAAGTAATCAGTAGATGATGGGTTGCTAGAGTGACAGAAGCTTAAACCCTAGTTTATGCGTTGCTTCATAAGGGGCTGATTTGGACCCACTAGTTTCATGCTATGGTTAGGTTTGCCTTAATACTTCTTTTGTAGTTGCGGATGCTTGCAATAGGGGTTAATCATAAATGGGATGCTTGTCCAAGAAAGGGTAGTACTTAAGCGCCGGTCCACCCACATATCAAATTATCAAAGTAACGAACGTGAATCGCATGAGCGTGATGAAAACTAGCTTGACGATAATTCCCATGTGTCCTCGGGAGCGCTTTTCTCATTATAAGAAATTGTCCAGGCTTGTACTTTTCTACAAAAAGGATTGGGCCACCTTGCTGCACCTTATTTACTTTCATTGCTTGTCACCCTTTACAAATTATCTTATCACAAAACTACCTGTTACCTACAATTTCAGTGCTTGCAGAGAATACCTTACTGAAAACCGCTTGTCATTTCCTTCTGCTCCTCGTTGGGTTCGACACTCTTACTTATCAAAAGGACTATGATAGATCCCCTATACTTGTGGGTCATCAGGTGCGTGCGGAGATCTCAACCTGCCTAGCCCGCCTACTCGCTAATCTCACAGCCAAGCGCGTCGAGCTCGAGGGGAAAGGAAGACACAATAGTTTACCCAGGTTCGGGCCACCTTGCGGTGTAAAACCCTACTCCTGCTTTGTGGTGGATTTGCCTCGAGGGGCTGAGGAAAAACTAGTATAGTGTAGAATAGCCTTAGGAGGCGTGTTCTTGAGCTCAAGTGAGATGGTGAGGTGGTGAGGGTGGAATGGATCTGATCCCCCCTGTTAGTGGTGGCTAGGTCCTATTTATAGTGGCCTTGGCCCTCTTCCCAATGGCGGGAAGGGATCCCACAACGGCCAAATTTGAAGGGGGACAAAAAGTATGTCCTATCCTGACTAAAGTGGTCTTCGCCTGCAAAAGTCGCTGGTCATGACGCTGCGGTGGGCTCGACGGTGACCTCCGTCCTGCCGTCCTGGCGGTCTCGGTCTTGTTGCACCAGAATGGAAACCTTTGATTGATTCCTCGGGACTCTACGCCTGCTGCCTGCCTCCTTTGCATCGAAGAGGAAACTGGTACTCTGCGCCCGCCTGGCACCCGCCTAGCCTTGGTCCTCATGGCTCACGCGAGCCAAACCTCGTGAGGTGAGCCTTGCATAAAAATCTCCGCTCCTCGGGAGCCAGCCTGAGGGGGCCGATCCCCTTGGAGGTCTTGGTGTCGTCCACCTCGCGAGGTTTGGCCCCTCGCGAGGGTCTTGAGTTGTTGATGCCGAAGTTGGGCCGTACTAGGCTGTCGATGGAGCCATGTCGTGGGCCGCAGGCAGGCATGTCTGGGTACCCCCGTATCCAGAATGCCGACAGTAGCCCCCGGGCCCGAGGCGCGCTCGGACTTGGCTTCTGAGCGAAGCCAAAGGGCAAGTGCGGAGCACCGTGGGCCCTAACCGCCTGCGGCCATGGACGACGTGTGGTGCTTGATGGTTCATGGGCGTCTCCACTTCCCCATGCTGCCTTGAGATCCACCAAGCCTGGCGGCCGCCCGTTGCCAGAGCAGTTCGCCCCTATAGATTGTTGCGCTTGGCCTTGGCTCCTTCTCTCCCCCAACCTGCAATCCTTCTCGCAGATCCGGCATCAACGTTGTCCCGCCCTCCTTGATTCCGCCATGGCCCCGCAGCAGAGGAAGAAGAAAGGGAAGTTGCATGCTCCGGCCGAACCCCCGTCGGCCTCGGAACCTGCTCTCGAGCGGTCGACGGTGATCAACCAAGAGGGGCTGGCCAAGGTTCGCCCAACTCTTGTGGCCGATTCCAATGAGTGGAAGGCGACAATCGCCTGGCCCGCATCTTGGTCCGCGGCTGGCATGAGCGCCATCGAGATTCCTATCCATCTTCACACCCTCTTCGCGGGCATGATTCCCCCTTTCTCCCCTTTCTTCAATGCCATAATCTCGCACTACCAGATCCACCTGTTGCACCTGGATCCCCACTCCATCCTCCTCCTTGCCGCCTTCGCTTTCCTTTGCGAAGCCATGGTCGGCATCACTCCTTCCGTAGCCCTGTTTCACCATTTCTTCTTGCTCCGTCTGGTCGACGCCCGCTAGTGCTCGGGGTGCGCGGCCTTCCAAGCTGTTCTGGCGACGGCTGGCTCGGGGATCGACTTCGAGCAATCGCCAGATGCGAAGGGGTTCCGGAAGCAGTGGTTGTTTGTAGATGCCGGCACGCGTAGCCTGATGACCCACAAGTGTAGGGGATCCATCGTAGTCCTTTCGATAAGTAAGAGTGTCGAACCCAATGAGGAGCAGAAGGAAATGATAAGCGGTTTTCAGTAAGGTTTTCTCTGCAGGCACTGAAATTGTAGGTAACAGATAGTTTTGTGATAAGATAAATTGTAACGGGTAACAAGAAATGAAAGTAAATAAAGTGTAGCAAGATGGCCCAATCCTTTTTGTAGCAAAGGATAAGCCTGGACAATTTCTTATAATGAGAAAAGAGCTCCCGAGGACACATGGGAATTATCGTCAAGCTAGTTTTCATCATACTCATATGATTCGCGTTCGGTACTTTGATAATTTGATATGTGGGTGGACCGGTGCTTGGGTGCTGACCTTACTTGGACAAGCATCCCACTTATGATTAACCCCTATCGTAAGCATCCGCAACTACAAAAGAAGTATTAAGGTAAACCTAACCACAACATTAGACATATGGATCCAAATCAGCCCCTTACGAAGCAACGCATAAACTAGTGTTTAAGCTTCTATCACTCTAGCAACCCATCATCTACTTATTACTTCCCAATGCCTTCCTCTAGGCCCAAATATGGTGAAGTGTCATGTAGTCGACGTTCACATGACACCACTAGAGGAAAAGACAACATACATCTCATCAAAATATTGAACGAATACCAAATTCACATGACTACTAATAGCAAGACTTCACCCATGTCCTCAGGAACAAACGTAACTACTCACAAAGCATATTCATGTTCATAATCAGAGGAGTAATATTATGCATTAAGGATCTGAACATATGATCTTCCACCAAGTAAACCAATTAGCATCAACTACAAGGAGTAATCAACACTACTAGCAACCCACATGTGCCAATTTGTAGTTTTGATAAAAGATTGGATACAAGAGATGAACTAGGGTTTTGAGAGGAGATGGTGCTGGTGAAGATGTTGATGGAGATTGACCCCCTCCCGATGAGAGGATCATTGGTGATGACGATGGTGATGATTTCCCCCTCCCGGAGGGAAGTGTCCCCGGCAGAACAGCTCTGCCGGAGCTCTAGATTGGTTCCGCCAAGGATCCGCCTCGTGGCGGCGGAGTTTCGTCCTGTAAGCTTGCCCACGATTTTTTCAAGGTAAAAGCCTTCATATAGCAGAAGATGGACACTAGAGGGCCACGAGGGGGCCCAGGTGACAGGGGGCGCGCCCAGTAGGGGCGGGCGCGCCCCCCACCCTCCTGGCCAGGGTGTGGGCCCCCTCAGGTGTTTCTTCTGCTCAATAATTCTTATAAATTCCAAAAATAAGTTTCGTGGAGTTTCAGGATTTTTGGAGCTGTGCAAAATAGGTTTCCAATATTTGCTCCTTTTCCAGCCAGAATTCCAGCTGCCGGCATTCCCCCTCTTCATGGTAAACCTTATAAAATAAGAGACAATAGCCATAATTATTGAGATATAATGTGTAAAAACAGCCCATAATGCAATAAATATTGATATAAAAGCATGATGCAAAATGGACGTATCAACTCCCCCAAGCTTAGATCTCGCTTGTCCTCAAGCAAAAGCCGAAATCGAAAAATATGTCCACATGTTTAGAGATAGTGGTGTCGAGAAAAATAAAATACGGACATGAAGGCATCATGATCATTCTTATAACAGCAACATAAGTAGATTTTATCATATGATTTCTTATGCTCAAGTAACGATCAATTCACAATGTCAAGCATGGTTCAGAAACTTCATCAGAAGCTAACAAACTATAATCTCGGTCGTTGAAGCAATTGCAATTTATCATAACATCAGAAAGAGTCAAGAATAGAGCTTTTCAGCAAGTCCACATACTCAACTATCATGTAGTCTTCTACAATTGCTAATACTCACGCGGTACTTGTGGTTATAGAGTTTCAACCGGACACTGAGAAAGATAGGGGCTTATTGTGTTGCCTCCCAACGTATTCACCTTTAGGTGATGTCAACAATAATAGTTCATGCTAACTTACGTCCAATTGGATATATATATCATGAATTCGTGATCTTTCAAACACGAGGAGCTTGCCAAAGGATAAAATGAAAAAGGGAAAGGTGAAGATCACCTTGACTCAAGCATAAAGTATAACATAAAGTAAAAGATAGGCCCTTCGCAGAGGGAAGCAGAGGTTGTCATGTGCGTTTAGGGTTGGATGCATGGAATCTTAATGCAAAAGAATGTCACTTTATATTGCCACTTGTATGTGGACCTTTATTATGCAGTCCGTCGCTTTTATTGCTTCCACAACAAGATCGTATAAAGCTTATTTTCTCTGCACTAATAAGTCATACATATTTAGAGAGCAATTTTTATTGCCTGCAACATGACAACTTACTTGAAGGATCTTACTCAATCCATAGGTAGGTATGGTTGACTCCCATGGCAAAACTAGGTTTAAGGATATTTGGAAGCACAAGTAGTATCTCTACTTGGTGCAAGTAATTTGGCTAGCATGAGGGGGAAAGGCAAGCTCAACATGTTTGGAAGGTCAATGGCAATATACTTTAACTGAGATGTGAGAAAACATAACCCATTACGTTGTCTTCCTTGTCCAACATCAACTCTTTTAGCATGTCATACTTAATGAGTGCTTCACAATCATAAAAGATGTCCAAGATAATATATTTGTATGTGAAACCTCTCTTTCCTTATTACTTCCTATTAATTGCAACGATGACCAAAACTACGTTTATCAACTCTCAACAACTTTTATGCCTCATAATTTCTCTGTGTGAAGTCATTACTATCCATAAGATCAATATGAACTCTTTTATTTATTCTTTCTACTTCCTCAAGATCATGGCAAGAAAGCAAAGCCCTTGACTCAACACTAATATTTATTATATATAGCTCACGGACTCGATTACATAAAGAGATCACAAAGCAAAGCTCAAAACTACTTGATATAAAAACTTCAATCTACTAGATCAAGATACTACTAAAAGGATCGAACTAAATAAAATGGTAAAGATAGGAGTGTGATGGTGATACGATACCAGGGCACCTCCCCCAAGCTTGGCAGTTGCCAAGGGGAGTGCCCATACCCATGTGATTATGTCCTCGGAGGTGGTGAAGTAGGAGTTGTTGATGATGTACGCTTGTCATCCATCTTCCAAGGCATAGGCTCACCATCATAGAAGGATGATCGAGTCTCCGGGATCCTTAAATCTACAGCCAAACTCATCCTCTTGAATCTATATTCATACTCACAGTTTTGGTTTTGCAGGTCATAGATCTGGGCTTGGAGGTGCTCGATTTTCTCTTGAAGCTTGAAGATGGTCTCCCCAATGACCTTGGCATCTAGCTTGTGGTTGTTGGTGAACTCCGTGATCATCATCTGGTTGGTGTTGAGTCCACGCTCCACCATCCCTTGGCACTTGAAAACTTGTTGCTCCATGGCTTCGAGCTTTGTCTCCACGCTTCCGGTATGCCTTGGTCCCTCCACATAGCGGATGTGCAGCACCCCCTCACGCATCTCAATGGTTTAAGGGTGCTGCAGCACCTCCGCGAGATAGGGGTTGATAACCCTCTCGAAAAACTTGTCCTTGGAAGCGCTTGGAGACATCATGATGCTCTAGATCTGTCAGAAAAACAGCTCGAAACATAAACAGAGGATATTTGCGTGATACGGTGGTCAAAACCTTCGGGAGATTATATAATGAATTTTTACCGACCAAAATACGTAACATGCAAGAAAACGGAGTCCGGGAGGCACACGAGGTGGCCACGAGACAGGGGGCGCGCCCTCCACCCTCGTGGGGGCCTTGTGTCCTTCCCGGACTACTTCTTTCTTTCTAAAATTCTTAAATATTCCAAAACTGATGAAAATTGCCAATAGAATTGTTTTGGAGTCGGTTTACTTACCGTACCACATACCTATTCCTTTTCGGAGTCTGGAACGTTATGGAAAGTGTCCCTTATGTATTCCTCCGGGGTTACGGTTTCAATAATATTAGTTTCAACATTGATAGGATTACCTGAGATATAATGTTTAATTCTTTGGCCGTTCACCACCCTCGGACTTGTGCCTTCGAAGTTGTTGATTTTTATGGCACCGGAACGATAGACCTCCTCGATAACGTAAGGACCTTCCCATTTAGAGAGAAGTTTTCATGCAAAAAATCTTAAACGAGAGTTGAATAATAACACATAGTCACCTACGTTAAACTCACACTTTTGTATCCTTTTGTCATGCCAGCGTTTGACTTTTTCTTTGAATAGCTTGGCATTCTCATAGGCTTGGGTTCTCCATTCATCAAATGAGCTAATATCAAATAACCTCTTCTCACCGGCAAGTTTGAAGTCATAGTTGAGCTCTTTAATAGCCCAATATGCTTTATGTTCAAGTTCTAGAGGTAAATGACAAGCTTTTCCATAAACCATCTTATACGGAGACATACCCATAGGATTTTTATATGCAGTTCTATAGGCCCATAATGCATCATCAAGTTTCTTGGACCAATTCTTTCTAAATCTATTGACAGTCTTTTGCAAAATTAATTTGAGCTCTCTATTGCTCAACTCTACTTGACCACTAGACTGCGGATGATAAGGAGATGCGATTCTATGATTAACATCATACTTAGCAAGCATCTTACGGAAAGCACCATGAATAAAATATGAACCACCATCTGTCATAAGATGTCTAGGGACTCCAAACCTCGGAAAAACAACTTCTTTAAGCATTTTAATAGAAGTGTTATGATCAGCACTACTAGTTGGAATAGCTTCTACCCACTTAGTAACGTAGTCAACAGCAACTAAAATATGTGTATAACCATTAGAGGCAGGAAAAGGTCCCATATAATCAAAGCCCCAAACATCAAACGGTTCAATACCAAGAGAATAATTCATAGGCATTTCTTGACGTCTACTAATATTACCAATTCTTTGACATTCATCACAAGATAAGACAAACTTATGAGCATCTTTGAAGAGAGTAGGCCAATAAAAACCAGATTGCAGTACCTTATGTGCAGTTCTATCTCCAGCGTGGTGTCCTCCATAGGATTCAGAGTGACACTTGCGTAGGATCTGTTCCTGTTCATGCCCAAGTACACAACGTCTAATAACACCATCTACTCCTTGTTTATAAAGGTCTGGGTCATCCCAGAAGTAATGTCTTAAATCATAAAAGAACTTTTTCTTTTGTTGGTATGTGAAACTAGGTGGTATAAATTTAGCAACAATGTAATTAGCATAATCAACATACCAAGGAGCAGTACGAGAAGCATTAATGATCGCTAATTGTTCATCAGGAAAGCTATCATCAATAGGTAGTGGGTCATCAAGAACATTCTCTAGCCTAGACAAGTTGTCTGCAACGGGGTTCTCAGCTTCCATTCTATCAATAATATGCAAATCAAATTATTGGAGCAAGAGAACCCATCTAATGAGTCTAGGCTTAGCATCTTTCTTTTCCATAAGATATTTAATAGCATCATGATCAGTGTGAATAGTAACTTTGGAATAAAAAATATAAGGTCTAAACTTATCACATGCAAACACAACTGCTAAGAACTCTTTTTTAGTAATAGCATAATTTCTTTGGGCAGTATCAAGAGTCTTACTAGCATACTGGATAACATTCAATTTCTTATCAACTCTTTGCCCTAGAACAACACCTATAGCATAATCACTAGCATCACACATAATTTCAAAGGGTAAATTCCAATCAGGTGGCTGAACAATAGGTGCAGTGATCAAAGCTTTCTTAAGTATTTCAAATGCTTCTACACAATCATCATTAAAGATAAGAGGAATATCTTTTTGCAATAAATTAGTCAGAGGCCTAGAGATTTTAGAAAAGTCCTTAATGAACCTCCTATAAAACCGGCATGACCAAGGAAACTTCCTATACCTTTTATGTCCTTGGGACATGGCATCTTTTCAATAGCATCAACCTTAGCTTTATCAACTTCAATACCTCTCTCGGAAATCTTATGCCCCAAGACAATGCCTTCATTAACCATAAAGTGGCACTTTTCCCAATTCAAGACGAGACTAGTGTCTTCGCATCTCTGCAAAACTCGATCAAGGTTGCTCAAGCAATCATCAAAAGAGGATCCATAAACGGAGAAATCATCCATGAATACCTCACAAATCTTTTCACAAAAGCTAGAGAATATAGCCATCATGCATCTTTGAAAAGTAGCAGGTGCATTACATAAACCAAATGGCGTACGTCTATAAGCAAAAGTACCGAAAGGGCAAGTAAAAGTAGTTTTCGATTGATCCTTAGCTGACACAGGTATTTGAGAGAAACTAGAATAACCATCTAGGAAGTAGAAATGTGTGTGTTTGGATAGTCTTTCTAGCATTTGATCAATAAAAGGTAAAGGGTAATGATCTTTCTTAGTAGCTTTATTTAATTTACGGAAATCAATTACCATCCTATAACCTGTAATAATTCTTTGTGGGATCAATTCATCTTTATCATTAGGAACAATGGTAATACCTCCCTTTTTAGGAACACAATGGACAGGGCTTACCCAATCACTATCAGCAACAGGATAAATTATACCTGCCTCAAGGAGCTTTAGTATCTCCTTTCTTACCACTTCTTTCATCTTAGGATTCAATCGTCGTTGAGGATCTCTAACCGGTTTGGCATCGTCCTCCAAATTAATTTTGTGTTGACATAACATGGGACTAATGCCCTTGAGATCATCCAGAGTATATCCAATAGTAGTACGGTGCTTCTTCAGAGTTTTCAATAATCTTTCTTCTTCTTGCTTTGAAAGGTTAGCACTAATAATAACATGATATATTTTCTTTTCATCAAGATAAGCATACTTAAGATTATCAGGTAATGGTTTGAGTTCAAACACGGGATCACCCTTGGGTGGAGGGGGATCCCCAAGAACTAAAATGGGAAGGTTGTGTTTCAGAATAGGTTCCTGTTGAAGGAACACTTCATCTATTTCCCTTCTTTTCTTCATAAACATATCATTTTCATGGTCTAGCAAATGTTGTTCTAACGGATCAGTAGGAGGAACAGCAATAGAAGCAAGACCAATAATCTCATCCTTACTAGGTGATTCTCTATAACGAGGTTGTCTACGAAACTTAGCAAAATTAAACTCATGAGACATACCCTCTAAGCCAATTGTAACAGTATCCTTTTCACAATCGATCCCAGCATTAACTGTATTCAAGAAGGGTCTACCAAAAATAATGGGACAAAAATCATCTTGTGGGGAACTAAGAACAAGAAAATCAGCAGGATATTTAACCTTCCCACACAAAACTTCAACATCTCTAACAATCCCAATTGGTGAAATAGTATCTCTATTGGCAAGCTTGATAGTAACATCAATTCCTTCCAATTCAACGGGTGCAATATCATGCATAATTTCTTTATATAAGTCATAGGGTATTGCACTAGCACTAGCACTAGCACCCATATCACATAAACCATGATAACAATGATCTCCTATTTTAACGGAAATAACATGCATGCCTACCACAGGTCTATGTATCTTAGCATCTGGTTTAACAATATTAGCAGTCTCACCACAGAAATAAATAACATGCCCATCTAAATCATCATCCAAGAGATCTTTAACCATAGCAATACTAGGTTCAACTTTGATTTGCTCAGGAGGTGTATAAGTCCTAGTATTACTCTTATGAACAACAGTCAAAGTTTTAGCATGATCCTTTATCCTAACAGGAAAAGGAGGTTTCTCAACATAAGTAGTAGGAACAATAGGATCACTATAGGTGATAGTCTTTTCTTCAACTGTAATAGGTGTAACTACTTTTACTTCAACGGGAGGATTATATTTAAACCACTTCTCCTTAGGGAGATCAACGTGAGTAGCAAAAGATTCACAGAAAGAAGCTACTATCTCAAAGTCAAGTCCATATTTAGCGCTAAATCCACGAAAAGCATCGGTATCCATAAAAGATTTAACACAATCAAACTTAGGTGTCATACCTGACTCCTTACCATCGTCGGAACCCCAATCTTCAGAGTTGCGTTTAATTATTTACAATAAGTCCCATTTGAATTCAATAGTCTTCAGCATATAAGAACCAGCACAGGAAGTATCGAGCATGTTGCAAACATTGGGAGAAAGACGAGCATAAACATTTCGAATAATAATTTCTCTAGAGAGCTCAGGATTGGGGCATGAATATAACATTGACTTAAGCCTCCCCCAAGCTTGAGCGATGGTTTATACTTCGCGAGGCCAGAAATTATATATGTAATTACGATCACGATGAACAAGATGCATAGGATAGAACTTCTGGTGAAATTCCAACTTTAATCGTTTATAATTCCAAGATCCCGTATCATCACATAGCATGTACCATGTCAATGCATATCCCTTCAAAGATAAAGGGAAGACCTTCCTTTTGACAACATCATCGGGAATACCTGCAAGCTTAAATAATCCACAAACTTCATCCACAAAGATAAGGTGTAAATCAGGATCAATGTTCCATCTCCTACAAAGGGATTAGCTAGTAGTTTCTCTATCATACCCAAAGGAATCTCAAAGTAAATATTTTCAGTAGGTTGAGGAGCAACTCTTTGCTCTTCTGGTCGGGGTGAAGATACCCCGAACAAGCCCCTCAAAGGATTAGTTTCCATAATAACAAGTGACAGAAAATTTCAGCACACTATATAAATGTTTCCTTACCAAGTTCCACTCACCAAAGGCGCTTCACTCCCCGGCAACGGCGCTAGAAAAGAGTCTTGATGACCCACAAGTGTAGGGGATCTATCGTAGTCCTTTCGATAAGTAATAGTGTCGAACCCAACGAGGAGTAGAAGGAAATGATAAGTGGTTTTCAGTAAGGTTTTCTCTGCAGGCACTGAAATTGTAGGTAACAGATAGTTCTGTGATAAGATCAATTATAACAGGGAACAAGCAATGAAAGTAAATAAAGTGCAGCAAGATGGCCCAATCCTTTTTGTAGCAAAGGATAAGCCTGGACAATTTCTTATAATGAGAAAAGATCTCCCGAGGACACATGGGAATTATCGTCAAGCTAGTTTTCATCACGCTCATATGATTCGCATTCGGTACTTTGATAATTTGATATGTGGGTGGACCGGTGCTTGGGTGCTGCCCTTACTTGGACAAGCATCCCACTTATGATTAACCCCTATTGCAAGCATCTGCAACTACAAAAGAAGTATTAAGGTAAACCTAACCACATCATTAGACATATGGATCCAAATCAGCCCCTCACAAAGCAACGCTTAAACTAGGGTTTAAGCTTCTGTCACTCTAGCAACCCATCATCTACTTATTACTTCCAATTGCCTTCCTCTAGGCACAAATATGGTAGGTGTCATGTAGTTGACGTTCACATAACACCACTAGAGGAAAAGACAACATACATCTCATCAAAATATCGAAGAATACCAAATTCACATGACTACTAATAGCAAGACTTCACCCATGTCCTCAGGAACAAACTTAACTACTCATAAAGCATATTCATGTTCATAATTAGAGGAGTAATAATATGCATTAAGGATCTGAACATATGATCTTCCACCAAGTAAACCAATTAGCATCAACTACAAGGAGTAATCAACACTACTAGCAACCCACAGGTACCAATTTGTGGTTTTGATACAAGATCGGATACAAGAGATGAACTAGGGTTTTGAGAGGAGATGGTGCTGGTGAATATGTTGATGGAGATTGACCCCCTCCCGATGAGAGGATCGTTGGTGATGATGATGGTGATGATTTCCCCCTCCCGGGGGGAAGTGTCCCCGGCAGAACAGCTCTGCCGGAGCTCTAGATTGGTTCCGCCAAGGATCCGCCTTGTGGCGGCGGAGTTTCGTCCCGTAAGCTTGCCCATGATTTTTTTGAGGGTAAAAGCCTTCATGTAGCAGAAGATGGACACCGGAGGACCACCAGGGGGCCCATGAGACAGGGGGCGCGCCTAGTAGGGGTGGGTGCGCCCCCATCCTCCTCGCCAGGGTGTGGGCCCCCTCAGGTGTTTCTTTCGCTCAATAATTCTTATAAATTCCAAAAATAAGTTCCGTGGAGTTTTAGGATTTTTGGAGCTGTGCAGAATAGGTTTCCAATATTTGCTCCTTTTCCAGCCAGAATTCCAGCTGCCGGCATTCCCCCTCTTCATGGTAAACCTTATAAAATAAGAGAGAATAGCCATAAGTATTGAGATATAATGTGTAAAAACAGCCCATAATGCAATAAATATTGATATAAAAGCATGATGCAAAATGGACGTATCATAGCCCCCTATTTTTGACCCATCGAGCGCCGGCGGTGCCCAGCTCCGGCTGGGGGCATGTGAAGCTTGTCGACCATTGGCTTGCCTGCGTCTAGAAGCGGCTGACCGGGTAGAAGAAGCTCGGGGTGACAACACCAATGGTGGTGCAGGAATTCGTCCAGTGGTGCATCGCCCTACTCCAGCGCCATTCCCACCTGATGTGGGCCTTCACCGGCGCCGAGGACTCCATGAGGGTCCAAGCGCCTGCGCTGCCTTCCAAGACACTGAGTAAGGTGCTCGAACTTCTAACGGGCGACTCCAAAGCCGCCGTGCTTCCAGGGAAGGGCTGCCTCCTTTACCAGTGCTCAAACAAGGTGGCCTTCATGAAGCAGATGCCCCTCTTTGATGAGTGGGGGTTACACCCGGCGGGCCTTGAAGGGCCTCGCGTGAATCTCATCCTTGTGGCTCCCTTGCTTCTCGACCTCGGGGCGCGTGCCCCGAGTGTGGAAGCAGGGGGGCACATGCCACCAGGAGGCGCCACCAATTGTTCAAGAGGCCGAGGCTCCCAAGGCCCCGGAAGGGGCCACCACGGGGCTGGCACGACTCGGTGCCCATGAGGCGGCCGCCTCCGAGGCTCGGGGAAATGGCTTTGAGGCGGTTGCTGAGGGGCAGGTGCCTCCTGGCGCTCCTGAGGCTACTGCCTAGGGAGCCCCGCTGAGTGCTCCAGTTGCTAGGGACCGCCCCTCGAAGCCTAGTCCGCTTCGCCTGAATCATGAAGCACTCCGCAAGAGGAAGGGGTCTCCGAGCTGCAATGGTGATGCCTACCGACTGCTGAAGCACATGAAGTACATAGCCGTGGACGAGTAAGTACCTCATTCTAGTGACTTCCTGCGCGCCATGCTTTTCCCTGACCAAGGCTTCGCAGGATCCCCGTGGTGACAGGGCCTCAGGAAAGGCACCCTCCAGGAGCTCTTGGATCGACCCCGTCGCCCAGCTCTCTGCGTTCGGCTCCTGTGCAAGGCATGGGGCCATATCCGGCAGCTGATGTGCTGCTACAGGGCCTCGAACTTGAGCCTCTT
>NC_041385.1:491239231-491241142 GCF_002162155.2 Triticum dicoccoides
CCACTGATCACTGCTGGCGATCGGGCGCCCCTTGGGCTGTCTTCATCTTTAGGCTGCAAAACTACATCGACCAGCCCCCATTCGAAGGCAGGCGAGCCGCTCCGCGCCCCTCCAACAGCTCCCAGGGCTGGAGACGGGCTCGTCCGTGCGTTGGAGTTCACGCGCGGGTGTAGTGCTGTCCGCTTCGAGCTCTTCGGCGAGACGATGCGTGCGATGACTCGGCTTGGTGGAGAGCTTGCTGACATCGAGACTCGCCTCGAGATGGAGGACCACCGGTTGGTGCATGAATGGCACCAGCAGAAAGTCGCCATCAATCTTGGGCAGCTTTAGCACGATCGTGTCGACGCACGCGCTGCGGCTTCTCTTGCAACTTCTTGTGAGGCTTGCGCCCGTGCCCTGGAGGAGGCCAGGGCTGCTGACTGTCGTCGCGAGGAAGCCGAGCGAGAGCGGGAGCTCCAGACTTCAAACGCCGCCCCCGAGCGAGAGATCGGGGCGCGGTGGGCCTTCCTGGCCGCGTCACCAGGCGAAACTCCTCACAACGAGGCGGAGCTTCTGAGACGCTAGGAAGACCTGGCGCTGGAAGCCATGGAGCATAGCCTGGTGTCGGAATGGCTGGAAGTGAGGGAGCGCCAGGTGGCTACGGCTAAGGATGCCGTCGCCGCCCGAGAGGCCCGGGTCCAGCTGGAGGTTGAGCAGAGGGTAGCGAAGGCACGTGCAGATCTGGCTGATGAGCATCGCCTGAAGCTGGAGCTACTGGAAGCCGAGCTCGAGGGCAGGACCACCGCCCTGAAGGTGAAGCTGGGATCTGCGGAATAGCATGAGAGGGCTGCCAAGGAACCTCGGGCCTCTTCTGAGTCTGCCTTGGCCTCTGCCCGCGCCGAACTGCCTTCCCTTCAACAGCAGGTCAAGGATACTGCGTCCCTTGCAGAGAAGACCGTGAACAAAGCGAATCACCGCCGGACGCTGCAGCGCGAGCACGCCTCGATGCTCAAGGATCTGAGAGTCAGAGCTAACCTTGCCTTGGGCACCATCTGCGATGAGGGCGCTTCTCACCCGCACGAGAACGATTACGCCAGCCACCTCAGCTTCTTCACCAACATCGTGACCCGCCTGGAGGATCGGATGGCAAGGGCTCGCGAGCTTGTTGAGGAGAGGAGCCGGGGTCTTCTTGGGCGCGCATTCTCATGTGTCTTCAGCCACCTTCTCAACCGCGATCCTCACTTCGACTTCAATGTTGTGTTAGCCCCCGTGCCCACGGTTATTCAAGACAACCTGGCCGGGTGGGTGGATGACCATGTGGATGCCTTGGTAGCAGAATTTGCTCTGGAGGATGACGCGGTTGTGATTGCGGCCGAAGAAGACGATGCGGGTAGCAATGATGAGGAGGATGACCGTGATGACGCGAGCAGCGCGAGCAGCGGGGACGGAGGTGATGAAGAAGGCTCATCCAGCTAGGCCCGTGTTTCTTTTCGCTTTGACCTCTATGACAAAAACTTGAACGCATCCTTGTGAGAGCATTTTGAAAGGGGGAGCCCCTTATAATGTATGAGATTATGAAATGCTTTGAAGTAGCGCCTGGAGCGCGACCCAGCAAGCCCGCGGGCTCCCAAGCAGGGTAGTTGTTATGGCTTGTCTTTGGCTCTGCAGGTCTCGAGTGAGCCCTGGTGTCGCAGCGGCGCTTTTTCTCTTGAGGTGAGCCTGCCGCGGGCTCGTGAGGTTCTGAGCCTCCCGAGGGGCCTACTGGCCTGTCCTAGAGTGCCTCGCGAGGGACCAACTACCAGACCATGGCAAGGTGCGCGCGCGGTGGCCGCATCCCTAGCCCTCGAGGGGGGCCTTTGCATGCTCGGGGCTGGCCCGGTTATGCTCAAGTGTGCGTACTGCACCCAGCCCCCGCTTGCGAGGCGCTCGGGG
>NC_041385.1:491241304-491248582 GCF_002162155.2 Triticum dicoccoides
AGGCACGAGCCCCGCTTAAAACACGAAAATAGAAAGGGAGAAAAGAACACAAGTCAAAAAAACTTCCCCTCGTTTTTCTTTTGGTAAGCACAGAAGATTTCAAATTCACTCCAAAAAGTCCGCAAATTGGGTACAGAAAGAGGGGCGAAGGCAAACAGTCGTGTCCGACGCCTAGCTAGTCTTCTGGTCTTCTCACCAATGCAGAGCTAAGTGCTTCCACTGTGCATGGGCATAGTCATTAGGGGACAGTGTCGACGGCCAGCGCGGAGCATGTTGCTTCCACTTGGACGTGGGTGGGAGCCCCCACGAGGCCCTAGGGCGGCACTCAGGAGACTCCGGGGCATGTACAGTGATACATCTTCGTCATGTCTACTTTTCCAAACACCTTTGCCCTGGTTTTGGACTCTAACTTGCATGATTTGAATGGAACTAACCCGAACTGACGCTGTTTTCAGCAGAACTGCCATGGTGTTGTTTTTGTGCAGAAATAAAAGTTCTCGGAATGACCTGAAAATCCACGGAGCAACCTTTTGGAATTAATAAAAAATATTGGCAAAAGAATCAACATCAGGGGGCCCACACCCTATCCACGATGGTGGGGGCGCTCCCCCAGGGCGCGTCCCCTGCCTCGTGGCCCCCCTGAAGCTCCACCGACCTCAGCTCCAACTCCATATATTCACGATCGAGGAGAAAAAAATCAGAGAGAAGTTCGCATTTTACGATACGAAGCCTCCGCCAAGCCCTAAACTCTCTCGGGAGGGCTGATTGGAGTCTGTTCGGGGCTCCGGAGAGGGGAATCCGTCGCTGTCGTCATCATCAACCATCCTCCATCACCAATTCCATGATGCTCACCGCCGTGCGTGAGTAATTCCATCGTAGGCTTGCTGGACAGTGATGGGTTGGATGAGATTTACCATGTAATTGAGTTATTTTTATTAGGGTTTGATCCCTAGTATCCACTATGTTCTGAGATTGATGTTGCTATGACTTTGCTATGCTTAATGCTTGTCACTAGGGCCCGAGTGCCATGATTTCAGATCTGAACCTATTATGTTTTTATGAATATATGTGAGTTCTTGATCCTATCTTGCAAGTTTATAGTCACCTATTATGTGTTATGATCCGACAACCCCGAGGTGACAATAATCGGGACCACTCTCGGTGATGACCGTAGTTTGAGGAGTTCATGTATTCACTAAGTGTTAATGCTTTGGTCCGGTACTTTATTAAAAGGAGGCCTTAATATCCCTTAGTTTCAAATAGGACCCCACTGCCACGGGAGGGTAGGACAAAAGATGTCATGCAAGTTCTTTTCCATAAGCATGTATGACTATATGCGGAATACATGCCTACATTACATTGATGAACTGGAGCTAGTTCCGTGTCACCCTATGTTATAACTATTACATGAGGAATCACATCCGACATAATTATCAATCACTGATCCAATGCCTACAAGCTTTTCACATATTGCTCTTTGCTTAGTTACTTTACCGTTGCTGCTGTTACAATTATTACAAAACTGCTACTGTTACTTTTGCTACCGTTACCGTTACTTCCATACTACTTTGCTACTAAATACTTTGCTGTAGATATTAAGTTATCCAGGTGTGGTTGAATTGACAACTCAACTGCTAATACTTGAGAATATTCTTTGGCTCCCCTTGTGTCGAATCAATAAATTTAGGTTGAATACTCTACCCTTGAAAACTGTTGCGATCCCCTATACTTGTGGGTTATCAAGACTATTTTCTGGCGCCGTTGCCGGGGAGTAAAGATCTATTCTTTGAGTCACTTGGGATTTATATCTGCTGATCACTATGAGGAACTTGAAAGACGAAAGAACTAAGATTTTTCCCTCAACTACGAGGGGAGGTAAGGAACTGCCATTTAGCTCTGCACTTGATTCTCCTTCTGTTTCGAGTAAACTTGCGTCACCTAAACCTACTTCTGCTATTAATTCTGATATGTCGCATGTTATTGATGATGCCACTTCTGCGATGCATGATACTTGTGATGAAACTACTTCTATGCTTGATACTACTGTGCTATTAGGTGAATTTTTTGATGAACAACTTGCTAGGGCTAGAGAGAATGAAATTCTTGAAACTGATAATATTGATGAAAGTGATGATGAAGGTTCTCCCCCTAAATATGAATTGCCTGTTGTGCCTGAGGGTTATGTTATGGATGAAGAAACTGGTAGAGATTTTCTTGCTTGCAATGATAGATCCGATCTTAAGAAGTTATTATCTAAGCTTAAGGAAAAGTCTCTGAATGCTAGAATGAAATATGACCCTGTTTTTGCTACTTCACCTATCTGTGTTACTAATAAGGATTATGATTTCTCCCTCGATCCTAAGATAATTACTTTGGTTGAATCTGATCCTTTTTATGGCTATGAGTCTGAAACTGTTGCGGCACATCTTACTAAGTTAAATGATATAGCCACCCTATTCACTAATGATGAGAAAACTCGCTATTTTTATATCCTTAAGATATTTCTGTTCTCATTAAAGGGTGATGCTAAAACATGGTTTAATTCTCTTGATCCTGGTTGTGTGCGTAGTCCCCAGGATATGATTTATTACTTCTCTGCTAAATATTTCCCCGCTCATAAGAAACAAGCTGCTTTGAGGGAAATATGTAATTTTGTGCAAATTGAAGAAGAGAGTCTCCCACAAGCTTGGGGGAGGCTTCTCCAATTGCTTAATGCTTTGCCTGATCATCCTCTTAAGAAAAATGAAATACTTGATATCTTTTATAATGGACAAGCCGATGCTTCTAGAGACCACCTGGATAGTTGTGCTGGTTGTGTTTTCAGGGAAAGAACAGTCAATCAAGCTGAATTGTTATTGAATAATATGTTGACTAATGAAAACAATTGGACACTTCCTGAACCAACTCCTAAACCAACTCCAAAGAAAAGGGGTGTTTTATTTCTTAGTCCAGAAGATATGCAAGAGGCAAAGAAATCTATGAAAGAAAAAGGTATTAAAGATAAAGATGTTAAGAATTTACCTCTTGTTGAAGAAATACATTGCCTTAATATACCACCTATTGAAGAAACACATGGTCTTGATAACCCGACACAGGTAGTAAAGGTAAATTCTCTCTATAGATATGATAAAGTTGAAATCCCATCTACTAAGTTTGCTAGCCAGTGCTTGGATGAGTTTGATGACTTTATGGCTAAACAAGAAAACTTCAATGCTTATGTTGGTAGAAAATTGAAAAGTAATGCTTATATGATTGGACACTTGAGTGATTATATGTCTAGAGTTAAGAATGAACTTAAACTTTAGTAAACATGCTTCTATGGTTACCACTCAAGTAGAACAAGTGCTTAAAGCTCAAAATGATTTGCTCAATGAATTAAATGATAAGAGAAATGATAATGTTGTTAGAGTTATGACTAGAATGGGTAAAATGACTCAGGAACCTTTGTATCCTGAGGGCCACCCTAAGAGAATTGAGCAAGATTCTCAGAGAAATAACGTAGATGCACCTAGTCCTTCCAAGAAGAAGAAGAAAAATGATAGGACTTTGCATGCTTCTAGTGAACCTGTTGTAGACACACCTGAGAATCCCAATGATATTTCTATTTCAGATGCTGAAACACAATCTGGTGATGAATGTGAACCTAGTGATAATGTTAATGATGATGTTCATGTTGATGTTCAACCTAGCAATAATAATGATGTAGAGATTGAACCTGCTATAGATCTTGATAACCCACAATCAAAGAATCAACGTTATGATAAGAGAGACTTCGTTGCTAGGAAGCACGGTAAAGAAAGAGAACCATGGGTTCAGAAACCCATGCCTTTTCCTCCTAAACCATCCAAGAAAAAGGATGATGAGGATTTTGAGCGCTTTGCTGAAATGATTAGACCTATCTTCTTGCGTATGGTTTGACTGATATGCTTAAAATAAATCCTTATGCTAAGTACATGAAGATATTGTTACAAATAAAAGAAAGATACCGGAAGCTGAAATTTCCACCATGCTTGCTAATTATACTTTTATACCGAAGAAACTAGGATATCCAGGAGTACCGACTATACCATGCTCCATTAATAGAAACTATGTTAAAACTGCTTTATGTGGTCTTGGAGCCGGTGTTAGTGTTATGCCTCTCTCTTTATATTGTAGACTTGATTGCATAAGTTGACACCTACCAAAATATATTTGCAAATGGACAATAAATCAACCGCTATACCTGTCGGTATTTGTGAGGACGTGCCTGTTGTGGTTGCAAATGTTACTATCTTAATGGACTTTGTTATTCTTGATATTCCCGAGGACGATAGTATGTCGATTATCCTTGGCAGACCCTTTTTGAATACTGCATGGGCTGTTATTGATTGCAACAAAGGCAATGTCACTTTTCATGTTAACTAGCAAAGTGGCCCGCTCGATGCACGGGCTAGAACTTTAGAAACTTTAACAATGAGAACTTATTATTTAGTTTTTTAATGAAAATTTGGGACCAATGTGACGATGTTGCAAATATGTGACGCCCCCGATTCAATCATACACTAATCATGCACGCAAACGTGTACGATCAAGATCAGGGACTCACGGGAAGATATCACAACACAACTCTACAAATAAAATAAGTCATACAAGCATCATAATACAAGCCAGGGGCCTCGAGGGCTCGAATACAAGTGCTCGATCATAGAAGAGTCAGCGGAAGCAACAATATCTGAGTACAGACATAAGTTAAACAAGTCTGCCTTAAGAAGGCTAGCACAAACTGGGATACAGATCGAAAGAGGCGAAGGCCTCCTGCCTGGGATCCTCCTAAACTACTCATGGTCGTCGTCAGCGGCCTGCACGTAGTAGTAGGCACCTCCAGCGTAGTAGGAATCATTATCGACGGTGGCGTCTGGCTCCAAGGCTCCAGCATCTGGTTGCGACAACCAGATAGAAGGGAAAGGGGAAAAGAGGGAGAAAAGCAACCGTGAGTACTCATCCAAAGTACTCGCAAGCAAGGAGCTACACTACATATGCATGGGTATATGTGTAAAGGGCCATATCGGTGGACTGAACTGCAGAATGCCAGAATAAGAGGGGGATAGCTAATCCTGTCGAAGACTACGCTTCTGGCAGCCTCCGTCTTGCAGCATGTAGAAGAGAGTAGATTGAAGTCCTCCAAGTAGCATCTCCAAGTAGCATCTCCAAGTAGCATCGCATAGCATAATCCTACCCGGCAATCCTCCCCTCGTCGCCCTGTGGAAAAGCGATCACCGGGTTATCTGTGGAACTTGGAAGGGTGTGTTTTATTAAGTATCCGGTTCTAGTTGTCATAAGGTCAAGGTACAACTCCAAGTCGTCCTGTTACCGAAGATCACGGCTATTCGAATAGATTAACTTCCCTGCAGGGGTGCACCAACTTACCCAACACGCTTGATCCCATTTGGCCGGACACACTTTCCTGGGTCATGCCCGGCCTCGGAAGATCAACACGTCGCAGCCCCACCTAGGCAAAACAGATAGGCCAGCACGCCGGTCTAAACCTAAGCGCACAGGGGTCTGGGCCCATCGCCCATAGCACACCTGCATGTTGCGAGGGCGGCCGAAAGCAGAACTAGCCCCCTTAATACAAGAGCAGGCTTACGTTCCAATCCGGCGCGCGCCGCTCCGTCGCTGACGTCTGAAGTGCTTCGGCTGATACCACGACGCCGGGATACCCATAACTACTCCCACGTAGATGGTTAGTGCGCATAGGCTCGTAGCCAACTCAGATCAAATACCAAGATCTCGTTAAGCGTGTTAAATATCCGCGAACGCCGAACAGGGCCAGGCCCACCTCTCTCCTAGGTGGTCTCAACCTGCCCTGTCGCTCCGCCACAAAGTAACAGTCAGGGACCGTCGGGAACCCAGGCCCACCTCTACCAGGATGGAGCCACCTGTCCTTTCAGCCCCCATCTCCGAACAGTATCACAGGTAATGTAATAGTGTAAAGTATATAGTATATGCCCGTGATCACCTCCCGAAGTGATCACAGCCCAGTAGTATAGCATGGCAGACGGACAAGAGTGTAGGGCCACTGATGGAACACTAGCATCCTATACTAAGCAGTAGGATAGCAGGTAAAGGTAACAACAGTAGTAGCAAGGACAGGCTATGCAGCAGTATAGGATTAACTGAAAGCAGTAACATGCTACACTACTCTAATGCAAGCATTATAGAGAAGAGTAGGCGATATCTAGTGATCAAAGGGGGGGGCTTGCCTGGTTGCTCTGGCAAGAGAGAGGGGTCGTCAACACCGTAGTCGATCGGGGTACCAGCAGCAGCATCAGTCTCGGGGTCTACCGGAGATAAGAGGGGGAAGAAACAATGAATACAATGCAAACATAAACACGATGATGCGTGACGTGACAAAGAGTGGTGCTAGGTGTGCCCTAACGTGGTATGAGGTGGTACCGGTTAAGGGGGGAAACATCCGGGAAGTATTCCCGGTGTTTCGCGTTTTCGGGCAGAGGAGCCGGAGGGGGAAAGTTGCGAGTTCGATAGGTTAGGGGTGTGTGGCGGACGAACAGGTTGCGTATCCGGAATCATCTCGTCGTTCTGAGCAACTTTCATGTACAAAACATTTTCATCCGAGTTACGGATTATTTTATATGATTTTCCAAAGATTTAAGCAATTTCCGGGATTATTCTTAATTCGAAAATAAAATGGTTAATTGCTAGATACACCCAAAAGTGTACCCAGCCGGAGTGCTCGTATGGCTGACAGCGGGCCAGGGAGGTTGCAGTCAGCAGAGTTGACCCAGTCAACATTTGACCGGTCAAAAGGTCAATAGGGTTTTGGTCCCACTTGTAATTGGCTCATCTAGCTAACTGCAGTTTTAAAATAACTATTCTACTTCATTAGGTTAACTAAGATTAATTAATTAAGTTAATTAAATATTTAACTAATTAATTAATTAATTGTTAATATTATTTTTTAACCCCTTTTTTCAGAAAAGGGGGGCGTGGGCACCACTGGGCAGTGGCCCATAGAGCCAATCTGGCGACGGGCGAACGGGCACAGGGGCGTGGAAGTGGGCGCCGCCCGTACCCGAGGAGGGGGCGAACCCGAGCGAGGCGGGACGCTGGCGCCGGGCGCCGCCCGGGGCGTGGTCGCCGGCGACGAGGGGAGCCGCCGGATGGACCAGTGGAGGAGGGATGCGGCGGCGGTAGTGCGGCAGGGGAGAGCGGGGGTGAGCGCGGGCGCCGGCTCCAAGCGCGGCCAGCCGGGGCCTCGGTGAGCATCGACGAAGTACT
>NC_041385.1:491248777-491249462 GCF_002162155.2 Triticum dicoccoides
GAAGTACTGGGGCGAGGGGGAAGGGCCGGAGCGGGGTCGAGGAGGCGGTCCGGCAGGGGGGGGGGTCCGAGAGACGGCGTCAGTGGCGGAGAACAGCGGCGATGGGAGGGGGTCGGAGCATGGCAGGGAGCCATGCGCCGGCGCGGACGACGCGGGCGTGCATGTGCGCTGCTGGAGCGCGGGGAAGAGGAGAAGGAGGGGGTCCTCACAAGGGGTTGCAGGGTCATGGCAATGGGCTCGGGAAGGACAGGGACGACGAGGTCGGGGTCGGGTCGGCGACGGAGATGAGGTCGAGGCGGCGAGGTCTCCGGGCGGTGGTGGTGTGACGACGGGCGACGACATCGGGTCGGTGACGAGGCGAGGACGCAGCTTCAAGCGAGCGCCGTGCGAGGGAGAGGAGGGGCCCGGAGGAGTCCGGGAGGGGCGGCGCCGGCGGCGGTTTGCATCGGGCACGGGCGTGCGGGGGGAGGTGATCGAACAGGGGCGCTCCTCTCCCGGTGCCAATGCGTATGTGTGTGTGTTGCGAGTGGCGGCGCTGGGAGGGAGACGAGGGAGAAGTGGGGATCGTGAGGGAGTGGGGCGACCGGTGAGGGGTATGCTAGGGTTTCGGTTCAATGGGGGGGGTATGTGTAGGCCGAGGTGGGCCGACCTGGCTGGGAGATGGCCCAGTTGGGCCGGTGGCTTG
>NC_041385.1:491249806-491257133 GCF_002162155.2 Triticum dicoccoides
TTTTTTTGTATTTTGATCTTTCCCTTTTTTTATTTTATTTTCTGCTTTCTTTTGACTTTTCAATTTATTTTAATTTCGTAAAATATAATTTCAACTCCTAAATTTAGCATTGCCACTCAAACCACTGGCATAAAAACTTTTACTCTAAACAAAACAGTTTAGTATTTTATATAATACAAAAGGAATTTAATTAATTGTTTTATCTACAGTTTTATTCATCTTATAGTATTTAAATACTTTATAACAGTGTGGTTTATCCACCATAATTACTTACGCATTATTTGGCACAACCCGAACATTTAAGTTTTATGTTTGAAAACTTTTGTTGTTTGTCTTTAATTAAAATTTTGAATTTGAATCGGTTTTGAACTAACTCGAGATTAGCAACTATAATCGAGGTGACATGGCATCATTAGCAGAGGTTCACTGTAGCTTAATTATCCGGGCATCACAATTCTCCTCCACTACAAGAAATCTCGTCCCGAGATTTAAGAGGTAGAGCAAGGGGGAAAGGTCTGGTTACGATATGCAATGAATCTTCTCGGTCTTGGTTGCCCTTCTCGAAAAAGTTGAACCCTCTTGTTGATGTCTTCATTTTTCTACTTTAGGTCATCATGATGAAGTCTCCATCCTTTCTTCGGGGGTCTCATCGTACTTATGAAAAATGATCAAGGTTATCTTCAGAGGAACTGACCTCTACAAGGTCACGTATCTGGTAGAGAACATCAGGGAGGGTGAGGAGTAGTAACTCTCGAATTGAAACTTAAGAAATTATCGGGAGCAAATTAAGGAGGTGCAAACTACAAGTTTCAAGCGCTTAGGCAATCGTTCGTTGCCTAAAACGAAGTGTGAAAGAGGGTTCAAAGCATGAGAATAAGTATTGCGTTTGATACCATAATAGATCACTAGGTAGGTGGCCCGTGAATTACATACAAAGTCAAGCGTGGGGAATAACTTTGACCATAGGTTGTACAGGAGAGTCAGGTTTCGATCCTATGGAACTGTGGGTTATGGGCCCACCATGTGGGATAAAAGTAGGAAGAGCGATGACATCTTGCACGATCATGTGAGCAAGGCATGTCAGAGGATAGTATGTCGGTTATATCCGCAACAACATCGGTACCAAGGGCGAGGGACGAAGAGAACCAATTCTTGCTCGTTGAACAAGGCGGACCAATAGGCAAAGTTCTTATCCATCGATGGTTACCAGAATGTTTTCAACAATAGCAACAGGGTCACACTGAAAGAGTTGTAAACCGAGGTGTTTACCTAAGCAGGAGAATATTACTGCTTAGATCATATAGATCACAAGAAACGTTATCCCAACAATTGGAAAGAAAAATATGATTATCAGATTAGACAGAACAATGGAAAGGAAAATGTGTTAAAACACATATTTCAGGAGTATTTCCTTCCCAAGGACAAGCAGAGCATGATATCCATGACAGGATAGAAAGTAGAAAACCATTTAGGTAAGTGGGGAGGAATCTCATGATATTACCGATACAACGGTGTTAGAATAAATGATAAAGAAAGTTTAGCATTGTGCTTCAAATGTTCGTGCTGAAGAAAAGAGTACCATATACATGCTTCGAGATAGCATTGACATGGTCAATAGGTGAAATTCAGACTTTGGAAACAAAAAAAAGGATCCATCAGGAACAACTTATAGAATAAGTCTTACAATTCCCTCATGGAAGAATGGTTAGCATTGCTAAAAGGAAAATTATAACAATAGGTCCTCTGGTCAGGTGTGCTAGGCATGACATCACCTTATCGGGTCAAATGCTAATGTTATGACTCTTGAAAATATGTCCCGGCCATCATATCTGACCGAGGTTCAGATCCGATTGGTGTCAGGATACCTCTGACTTAGGAGGCCAGAGAAGAAAAGGGTGCAACACAAATGACGAGATGTCATTGTAAAATTCTCGGAAAATGAACTATGGAAGCGAGTTCCGAAACAAGAGTTCATCATTTAACCAATGATAGGACGAGGAGGTGCTGATGGCTCAGCGACCATTCCTCCAGATTTCTAAAAAGATGGGTTTCCTCAATCATGTGAACAAGGGATAACATTTGTCAGATCAAATGATATAAAGACATATGCTGGAGGAAAACATACACAACTAGAAATTGGTTGAAAGGTGTACCCGAAATATGGGCTCGGGTAGCATGATCAACGTTAGAATGGTGATGGTGAGAAGTATCATCATACCGAGAATTTCTAAGAGGTGGAGCAATTCTCACAACATTGATGACATAAGAGATGGTAATGTTCCGAGTAAGGAAGAACAATTACTTGATGGCAGGGAACTCAAGGTATAACACCAAACATGAACAAGTTTGTGTTGAACGGAAGGCAATAAAGTGGTCGATGATAGCACCAATCATCGAGGGCAAGGATGTTATTTCTCATCATGAATTCAATTGATATCTTGGAAGACCTCAGAATTGTTGATGATGGTCACGACACATTTGTCGAGAGGTTTCAAGAAGATGTAACTGATCGGCGATGACATCAAGTCAAATGAATGATGAAGCGAATAGTTATTGAAACCATGGGTACGCCACAAACTTGAAATCAAGCTTGTTGTTCAAGGAGAAAAGATATGACAAGGAAGATCGACGTAAGCTTAGCTTACCATCTAAATCTGTGCTCCGGAAAGAGGGGCCAGGTAGCACCGTTAAAAAGTTGCACGATAATGATATAGCCGATCAGGCTAGCAATGACTTGAAGGATTATTAAACTCATAAGCAACAAAAATTACTTAGAGTTGTCGTATCGAAGGTCGGAGCGCGGAATCAATTCACTTATCGATGTTCTCGGTTGACGACAACCCAGAACTCGTGAAGTGACTCTGATAGGGAAGGTATTACTCCAGCACCAATTCATAAGATGTAGTGCAATGGCATGATATCCTCGAGATACCAGGGGAATAATACTCGAAGGTTGATTGACATAGGGGTTGCGGAGATGTATTGATCCGCAGAAGACAAGTGTTTCCACTTGCTTGAGAAATGGGATCAAGTAGAAAATATGGTCGGAACCACGATTGCAAATGATCAATTCTCAGATACCAGATGATATTATATCAAGGCAGTAGTTATTATTACCAGAAGCTTCCATGATAGGATCTACATCGTGTCCATGGGCATGGACACAAGTTCAAGGTCGACTCCCACTTCTTCAATGTAAAACCTTCCATTCACCTCTCGCTTTTCGAAAATGACATTAGTTGTTTGAAAGTTTTACCTGGTGCATTACCAGATAAGTATGACCCGTGAAATCTTTCGGGTTCACCCCGATAAGGGAAGGCACTGGTTCTACCCATCGGGGCATCTTAGAATCATATACCAGAATCTTTAGAAGTAATTAACTCAAGCTCGAAGGCAGAGCATGGTTGAGAAAGCAGAGGATACAATTTACCAAAGGCGTTATGTATCAGAGGAAAGGCTCACAAGGTTATTGAATATGAAGGGTGTTGTCAGATAAAATCCAACAAAGGATCTGGTGGTCCACAAGGGATCTGACGTGAGCATCGTTACTCAACTAGGGGAAGAAGAATGCAAGGAGATCAGATTATAGAACAACTGACTAACTCAATTGTCAAATGCAAAGGAATTATGATTTCCAAATCAAGGGATCAGAAGCAATGCTCTGATTAGGGATGGATAAGTTGAATAGCCTTATGGTACAATCAACGACAATTGGATTGGTCGAGAACCAATTCCAGTTAAAAGAATGGCAGCTCAGCCGGAAAAGTAACTTATAAGGATCAAAGATGATTGCGTGTATTCGCAAACATATTGAGTTAACAGACTCAAAAATGATAATGACAAGGAATGTCAATAAGACTACGAGAGTTATGGGATTAACCATAATGCAAGCAAGCAAGAATTTCAAGAGCCAAAGGCTCCAGAGGATTTTTGGCAGATCGAATAGTATTTTGAAGACTTTTGTGAAACACATGAACAACTGGGGATGAGCGGATACTCGACAAGTGCGAGGATTTATTTGAAGGGGGTATTCATGTGGCATAGAACTGCTAGGCAGTAGGCACAAAGTATTCTCGGAATAATAGAGAAAACTTCGGGGTATCTTGTAATAACAAGATCAATGGGGGATGATCGTATGAATGGCAAGTGTAAGAAGTTATCCATAAGGATTTATCGGTGGTCGGGAATAGCAAAAGTGATGGGCACAAAGTCTCGAGAGAATATCAAAGAGTATCTCTGAAATCTTCTGGTGCAGTCGGTGATCATCTGGACTGAAGGGCCTCTCCGCGAGAAAGTATTTTCGAGAACCTAAAGTTAGATTTTAGTAAAATTCATTTAACCCGAATAGAAGAGAGATCAGAGTCCCAGAGTAAAGGTCGAGGAGTAAAAGATCCTACTACCACCCAATGGCGATGTGTGCCCATAAGACACACAACCATGTTAATAAAGTTTTGCAATGTCTAGACTCGACTTCGGCCAAGGAGTTGGAAGGGGGATTCCTATAGGCAGTCGGCTCTGATACCAACTTGTGACGCCCCCGATTCAATCGTACACTAATCATGCACGCAAACGTGTACGATCAAGATCAGGGACTCACGGGAAGATATCACAACACAACTCTACAAATAAAATAAGTCATACAAGCATCATAATACAAGCCAGGGGCCTCGAGGGCTCGAATACAAGTGCTCGATCATAGAAGAGTCAGCGGAAGCAACAATATCTGAGTACAGACATGAGTTAAACAAGTCTGCCTTAAGAAGGCTAGCACAAACTGGGATACAGATCGAAAGAGGCGCAGGCCTCCTGCCTGGGATCCTCCTAAACTACTCATGGTCGTCGTCAGCGGCCTGCATGTAGTAGTAGGCACCTCCAGCGTAGTAGGAATCATTGTCGACGGTGGCGTCTGGCTCCAAGGCTCCAGCATCTGGTTGCGACAACCAGATAGAAGGGAAAGGGGAAAAGAGGGACAAAAGCAACTGTGAGTACTCATCCAAAGTACTCGCAAGCAAGGAGCTACACTACATATGCATGGGTATATGTGTAAAGGGCCATACCGGTGGACTGAACTGCAGAATGCCAGAATAAGAGGGGGATAGCTAATCCTGTCGAAGACTACGCTTCTGGCAGCCTCCGTCTTGCAGCATGTAGAAGAGAGTAGATTGAAGTCCTCCAAGTAGCATCTCCAAGTAGCATCTCCAAGTAGCATCTCCAGTAGCATCGCATAGCATAATCCTACCCGGCAATCCTCCCCTCGTCGCCCTGTGGAAAAGCGATCACCGGGTTGTCTGTGGAACGTGGAAGGGTGTGTTTTATTAAGTATCCGGTTCTAGTTGTCATAAGGTCAAGGTACAACTCCAAGTCGTCCTGTTACCGAAGATCACGGCTATTCGAATAGATTAACTTCCCTGCAGGGGTGCACCAACTTACCCAACACGCTTGATCCCATTTGGCCGGACACACTTTCCTGGGTCATGCCCGGCCTCGGAAGATCAACACGTCGCAGCCCCACCTAGGCAAAACAGAGAGGCCAGCACGCCGGTCTAAACCTAAGCGCACAGGGGTCTGGGCCCATCGCCCATAGCACACCTGCACGTTGCGAGGGCGGCCGGAAGCAGAACTAGCCCCCTTAATAAGAGCAGGCTTATGTTCCAATCCGGCGCGCACCGCTCCGTCGCTGACGTCTGAAGTGCTTCGGCTGATACCACGACGCCGGGATACCCATAACTACTCCCACGTAGATGGTTAGTGCGTATAGGCTCGTAGCCAACTCAGATCAAATACCAAGATCTCGTTAAGCGTGTTAAATATCCGCGAACGCCGAACAGGGCCAGGCCCACCTCTCTCCTAGGTGGTCTCAACCTGCCCTGTCGCTCCGCCACAAAGTAACAGTCGGGGACCGTCGGGAACCCAGGCCCACCTCTACCGGGATGGGGCCACTTGTCCTTTCAGCCCCCATCTCCGAATAGTATCACAGGTAATGTAATAGTGTAAAGTATATAGTATATGCCCGTGATCACCTCCCGAAGTGATCACAGCCCAGTAGTATAGCATGGCAGACGGACAAGAGTGTAGGGCCACTGATGGAACACTAGCATCCTATACTAAGCAGTAGGATAGCAGGTAAAGGTAACAACAGTAGTAGCAAGGACAGGCTATGCAGCAGTATAGGATTAACTGAAAGCAGTAACATGCTACACTACTCTAATGCAAGCATTATAGAGAAGAGTAGGCGATATTTGGTGATCAAAGGGGGGGCTTGCCTGGTTGCTCTGGCAAGAGAGAGGGGTCGTCAACACCGTAGTCGATCGGGGTACCAGCAGCAGCATCAGTCTCGGGGTCTACCGGAGATAAGAGGGGGAAGAAACAATGAATACAATGCAAACATAAAAACGACGATGCGTGACGTGACAAAGAGCGGTGCTAGGTGTGCCCTAACGTGGTATGAGGTGGTACCGGTTAAGGGGGGAAACATCCGGGAAGTATTCCCGGTGTTTCGCGTTTTCGGGCAGAGGAGCCGGAGGGGGAAAGTTGCGAGTTCGATAGGTTAGGGGGGTGTGGCGGACGAACGGGTTGCGTATCCGGAATCATCTCGTCGTTCTGAGCAACTTTCATGTACAAAACATTTTCATCCGAGTTACGGATTATTTTATATGATTTTCCAAAGATTTAAGCAATTTCCAGGATTATTCTTAATTCGAAAATAAAATGGTTAATTGCTAGATACACCCAAAAGTGTACCCAGCCGGAGTGCTCGTATGGCTGACAGCGGGCCAGGGAGGTTCCAGTCAGTAGAGTTGACCCAGTCAACATTTGACCAGTCAAAAGGTCAATAGGGTTTTGGTCCCACTTGTCATTGGCTCATCTAGCTAACTGCAGTTTTAAAATAACTATTCTACTTCATTAGGTTAACTAAGATTAATTAATTAAGTTAATTAAATATTTAACTAATTAATTAATTAATTAATTAATTGTTAATATTATTTTTTAACCCCTTTTTTTCAGAAAAGGGGGGCGTGGGCACCACTGGGCAGTGGCCCATAGAGCCAATCTGGCGACGGGCGAACGGGCACAGGGGCGTGGAAGTGGGCGCCGCCCGTACCCGAGGAGGGGGCGAACCCGAGCGAGGCGGGACGCTGGCGCCGGGCGCCGCCCGGGGCGTGGTCGCCGGCGACGAGGGGAGCCGTCGGATGGACCAGTGGAGGAGGGATGTGGCGGCGGTAGTGCGGCAGGGGAGAGCGGGGGTGAGCGCGGGCGCCGGCTCCAAGCGCGGCCAGCCTGGGCCTCCGTGAGCATCGACGAAGTACTGGGGCGAGGGGGAAGGGCC
>NC_041385.1:491257304-491434346 GCF_002162155.2 Triticum dicoccoides
GGAGAACGGCGGCGATGGGAGGGGGTCGGAGCATGGCAGGGAGCCATGCGCCGGCGCGGACGACGCGGGCGTGCATGTGCGCTGCTGGAGCGCGGGGAAGAGGAGAAGGAGGGGGTCCTCACAAGGGGTTGCAGGGTCATGGCAATGGGCTCGGGGAGGACAGGGACGACGAGGTCGGGGTCGGGTCGGCGACGGAGATGAGGTCGAGGCGGCGAGGTCTCCGGGCGGTGGTGGTGTGACGACGGGCGACGACATCGGGTTGGTGACGAGGCGAGGACGCAGCTTCAAGCGAGCGCCGTGCGAGGAAGAGGAGGGGCCCGGAGGAGTCCGGGAGGGGCGGCGCCGGCGGCGGTTTGCATCGGGCACGGGCGTGCGGGGGGAGGTGATCGAACAAGGGCGCTCCTCTCCCGGTGCCGATGCGTATGTGGGTGTGTTGCGAGTGGCGGCGCTGGGAGGGAGACGAGGGAGAAGTGGGGATCGTGAGGGAGTGGGGCGACCGGTGAGGGGTACGCTAGGGTTTCGGTTCAATGGGGGGGTATGTGTAGGCCGAGGTGGGCCGGCCTGGCTGGGAGATGGCCCAGTTGGGCCGGTGGCTTGCTGGGCCAGAGCCCAGTGGGAGGGGGGGTTCTCCTTTTTTTTGTATTTTGATCTTTCCCTTATTTTATTTTATTTTCTGCTTTCTTTTGACTTTTCAATTTATTTCAATTTCGTAAAATATAATTTCAACTCCTAAATTTAGCATTGCCACTCAAACCACTGGCATAAAAACTTTTACTCTAAACAAAACAGTTTAGTATTTTATATAATACAAAAGGAATTTAATTAATTGTTTTATCTACAGTTTTATTCATCTTATAGTATTTAAATACTTTATAACAGTGTGGTTTATCCACCATAATTACTTACGCATTATTTGGCACAACCCGAACATTTAAGTTTTATGTTTGAAAACTTTTGTTGTTTGTCTTTAATTAAAATTTTGAATTTGAATCGGTTTCGAACTAACTCGAGATTAGCAACTATAATCGAGGTGACATGGCATCATTAGCAGAGGTTCACTGTAGCTTAATTATCTGGGGGTCACGAAATATGAGAGTTTTGAGAACATAGTTTGGTCTTAGACATGCTTAGTTTTCTCATTTAGAGATAAACATATATGGTAGCCATTCATCATTTAAGTGATTGTTATTCCATTGGGGGAATATATTTTGTATAATTTTTCAACACTTCAATAGATTTAGCTTTGAAAGTTAAGTTACCAGTAAGAACAAATATGTGCTACATTGACTAAAGAAATGTTTCTAAATAACATTTAACTAAAACTAATTTGTTTGTGAAAGAAAAATATTTTGGATAGATAGCACCATTATTGTAGAACGTTGCACTATCAGTGATGTACATAACAAATGTCATTTAGAGATAAACATAAAGGGTAGAATATATACGTAAATCTAAAAGGCCAGATGGATATGCTGAATTTATGAATGTACGGTCTAAATTTCCGAAGGGTCGTACATCTTCTCCTTCTTCACATAAATCAATAGCTAATTATTAGAAAAATCTTTCATGTATTTGTTTTTGAAATATTAACATAGGTAATATTATATTTCTCTTTATGAATAAAAGCTAAAGTTAAATTATGCATATTCAGGCGTAAAGTCAATATCTGGTACTTTTATAGATCTTTTACTTCCGGTCGCTTTAATATTCAACGGGTCTACTTTTGATGCAACAAATAGTGCAAATATTTAAAAAATATTTTTGACAGAAACAAACATAAGAAATTTAGAGAATTTTCATTTTGATTTTGATTTTATATTTTATATTTATTATTTTCTATAGTGAAGGCTCCATCTCACTTTTTTTGGAACTTGGGCATCATCTAGTGTTTTTTGATGAAAGCATCAACCCAACGTTTTTTTTCCTTTTTATTGAGACAAACGTCTTTTTTAGGAGGCATCGTCCCATCCCACGTCCAGTTTTCACATAAATAAAAGTGTCCTCTTTTTTTAAGGGGACATTGGCGCATGTCCTATTTACTTCAGCCAACTTTTTAATAGACATGAGCCCACATCCTTCTTTTAGATGCACCCACGTCTAGTAAGCCGGGGCACAAACCATTTTTTTCATTATTATAACACCTTGGCGGATGGCACGTCCTTTAAAAAAACATCAGCCTAGTTTTTGACATGCGCCCAAGTTCTATTGAGGTGACGCATAAAACGTTTTTCTTCTTATAATAATGGCAACGGTGGGTAATTTTTGCACTAAAACAGATCTGATGGTTTAAAAAATGTAGCCTATTAAATAGACGGTCTGATGTTTCTGATTTTTGTGAAATTTTGTACAGTAATTCTCTTTTTTCTCGTGAACCCGTCAATTACTTTTTATATATAAATAGATGGTAATGAGCATACGGTACACTTTCTGAGGAAACAACCTCAAATTCACATTATCAATTCTATTGGAAAAATTTCATCGATTATTATTGGAGGTTTTGAATTTCCTCTTCCTACTGTCAAGAAGAAATATGATATTCTTATTATTCAGGATGTACATATCCCCGTTGAGGTAACCTAGTGTTATTCGAAATTTCTCCGGTTTCATGCGATTCGGAATGAGTTTGTTAACAAGACTTGATCAACCTTGTTAGTGGATTCCTTTTGATGAGCATGAGATGGATGAAGTTAGAAAGCACAACCTTCTGTACCTTTTTTTTACTTTCTGTTATTTAGATTAAATAGAGCTAAAATATTATTTTCTGCCTGTTTTCTGAATTATCCTTGTAATAAAAAATACCCCGAAAATAAAAGTTCTCCAAATGCCCTGAAAATGAAATATGATTTTTTTTCTGAAATATTTGAGAATATTGGCACTGAGAACACAGCAGGGGGAGCAGGCACCTGGCCATGAGGGTCCATAGGGCGCGCCCCCTACCTCGTGGGCCCATGGTGGCCCCCTCCACTTATTCCTGCACCCACACACTTCTCCTTCCTCCCAAAAAATTCACCATCCAGCTCAAGCACGAGTTCTAGCTCATCTTGCTGCCATTTTCAATCTCCTTGCTCAAAGCTCCACTCACAAAACTGCTTTGGGGGATTGTTCTTTTGTATGTGACTCCTCCAATGGTCCAATTAGTTTTTGTTTTAGTACTTTATTCATTGCAAATTTTTGCTGCTAAGGTGACCCTGTTCTTGAGCTTGCATGTCAAATTTATATGGTCCCAAGTAATTTTAATGCATGATATAGTCTCTAGGCACTTGTGGGAGTAGTTACTATCAATTTTGTTGAGTTTGGTTCACTTTTATTTTGAGTTACTAAAATTTTCAAAAAATATTGAGAGGAAGAATTATGTCTAGGAAAATGTACCAAGGTGGTTCTTCAAGGAAGCAAGGACCCAGGCTCGCAATACGTGAGCCGGACGATGAACCACCGAGGGAAGCTCAAGTACGACCTTGTGAATGGCCGTCAGAAGATTTTATGGTCGAGGCAGACATTAAGGATGAATTTGACGCATATGTGCGTAATGCCGATCTTGAGGACTTCATGTCAGATAAGTGCTCCCCACACTACTACATTACCGACTCCTTTGTGAGAAGGTTTAAATTCACATCTACGCGCAATTCTCACACTATTTTATTTGATCTTTATGATAAATCATATACCATGGACCTAGAAGATTTTAATACTGCTTGTAAACTCCCGCAGTGGGGCAGTGTCAATGAACCTCGTAAATCTGAATATAAGGACTTTCTTGCTAGTATCACTGTGGGTGAATCCAGAGAAATCACACAAGCTACCATAGGGAGCATTCATTTTCCTGTTATACATTATTTTGCTCTCTTCATAGGTAGACGCATTAACGGTAAAGATGAAGCTTGTCACATGTGTGTTCCAGATCTTAGTGTTCTCAAGAGTGCTGTATTAGGTGATAAACAATATAACTTAGGGGCCATTGTTGCACAAAGGCTGCATCTTAATGGTACATGTGGAGATTTGTTTGGTGGGATTTATGCAACTCGTGTAGCTAATTATCTTGGTGTACCCATACATGGAAGTGATAGGGAGTTGCCTCCCGCTTATCTAGATTATAATACCATGGTTGGCCATCAGTTTCTAGAGAGGAATGAATAGTTCCTCCAGTACCGACTAATTGACAAACGCCGCACTATCCATGTTGCTCTCCCTGCTCCTGGTTTCTTTAACTTTCAGGCAAAAAGGAGATATATTATAACCAGGGAGGAGGCGAACGAATATGAGAGGAGGACGGAGGCAGCTCGCCTCCAAGCTGCAGCTCGTGAGGCCGTAGCTGCTGCATCTTAGTACGACCCTAGCTACCACTTTGATCCATGGGCATAGACCAACTTAGGCCGAAAGCCTAAGCTTGGGGGAGTACGCATTTCTCACTGACATTACATTCATGTTCACACACTCATTCTAGTTGCCGACGCTCATACTTTTTCATTTTACTATCAATGCTAGTTTATTTTCTTTCTCTTGCTTTCTTCTTGTGTGTTTGAATAATCTTAAGAAAAAACCAAAAAAGTTAGTTGTAGCTTTTAGCTAGTTTACTTTCCATGCCTGTAGTAGTAGTAATTAAAAGAAAACCCAAAAAGATTTCTCATTCTTCTTTTGCTTGTTGAGAGCTTTCCCGTGTAAATAGTTTTATTTCTTTTCTTTTCTTTGGGGGGTCGAGAGGATAAGACCATGATGAAAATGTTGAGTGGCTCTCATATGCATTATTAATTGATTTAACCAAGAGCCTATATTACCTTGTCTTCTCCCTTGAATTGAATGCTTTTAGATTCCAGCTTAGTCTAATGCACGTGCACTATTATTATTATCCAAACTGTTCGGTCATGCAAGTGAAAGGCCATAATGATGATATATGATGGACTGATTGAGATGAGAGAAGCTGGTATGAACTCGACCTCTCTTGTTTTTGTAAATATGATTAGTTCATCATTCCTGATTCAGCCTATTATGAATAAACATGTTTGCAATGACAATTAGATATTCTAGTTGCTTATGCCATGCTTAATTAGCTAGGAGTTTATAATGGTTTACCTTGAACCAAAATGCTATTAAAATAGTTCTGATGTGGTATGATAGGGTGGTATCCTCCTTTGAATGATTCGAGTGACTTGACTTGGCACATGTTCCTGCATGTAGTTGAAACAAATCCAACATAGCCTTCACGATATTTATGTTCATGGTGGATTATATCCTACTCATGCTTGCACTTAGTGTTGATTAATTTTAATGCATGTTCATGACTGTTGTCGCTCTCTAGTTGGTCACTTCCCAGTCTCTTTCTAGCCTTCACTTGTACTAAGCGGGAATACTGCTTGTGCATCCACTTCCATTAACCCCAAAGTTATTCCATATGAGTCCACCATACCTTCCTATATGCGGTATCTACCTGCCGTTCCAAGTAAATTTGTATGTGCCAAACTCCAAACCTTCAAATGAAATTCTGTTTTGTATGCTCGAACAACTCATGTATTAACTAGGGCTGTCTGTATCTTCCATGCTAGGCGGGTTATTCTCAAGAGGAGTGGACTCCGCTCCTCATTCACGAGAAAATGGCTGGTAACCAGGATGCTCAATCCCATGCTCAAATCAAATCAAAATAATTGCAAACAAAACTCCCCCAGGATTGTTGTTAGTTGGAGGCACCCGTTGTTTCGGGCAAGCCATGGATTGATGCTTGTTGGTGGTGGGGGAGTATAAACTTTACCATTCTATTTGAGAACTGCCAATGAGTGTAGCATGAAAGATATCGAGATCTCTCAATTGTTATGTTGACACTGAAAGTATACCGCTCAAAATATTATTTATCCCTATTTCAAAATCGAGCTCTGGCACCTCTATAAATCCCTGCTTCCCTCTGTGAAGGGCATATCTATTTACTTTTATGTTGAGTCATGATCCTCTGATTAAAAAGCACCCGCTGGAGAGCGCCGCTGTCATTTGCATACGTTACTATTAATTTATATTGAGTATGACTATAACTGGATCTCTTTTACCATGAATTAAAATGTCTAGTCAGTCCTTGATCTTCAGAGGTGCTCTGCATTTATGTTTTGCGGTCTCAGAAAGGGCTAGCGAGATACCATCTTGTTATATCATATTATAATTGTTTTGAGAAAGTGTTGTCATCCGAGATTTAGTATTATTGCTTGCTAGTTGATTATGCCATTGATATGAGTAAACATGAGACCTAAATGTTATTGTGAATGTGGTTAGTTCATGATCTTTGCTGAAAACTTGAATGTTGGCTTTACATATTTGTAACAACAAGAGCAAACGGAGTTTGTAAAAGTTTTTCTTTATCACTTTCAGTTTGTCAACTGAATTGCTTGAGGACAAGCAAAGGTTTAAGCTTGGGGGAGTTCATACGTCTCCGTCGTATCTACTTTTCCGAACACCTTTTTTTCCTTGTTTTGGACTCTAACTTGCATGATTTGAATGGAACTAACCCGGACTGACGCTGTTTTCAGCAGAACTGCCATGGTGTTGTTTTTGTGCAGAAATAGAAGTTCTCGGAATGACCTGAAAATCCACGGAGCAACCTTTTGGAATTAATAAAAAATATTGGCGAAAGAATCAACGTCAGGGGGCCCACATCCTGTCCACAAGGGTGGGGGGCGTGCCCCCTGAAGCTCCACCAAGCTCAACTCCAACTCCATATATTCACGTTCGGGGAGAAAAAATCAGAGAGAAGGATTCATCGCATTTTATGATATGGAGCCGCCGCCAAGCCCTAAACTCTCTCAGGAGGGCTGATCTGGAGTCCGTACGGGGCTCCGGAGAGGGGAATGTGTCATCATCGTCATTGAGGGAGTCCTAGATTAAGGGATCCTCAGACAACCGGACTATATACTTAGGCCGGACTGTTGGACTATACAAGATTGAAGACTTCGTGCCGTGTCCGGATGGGACTCTCCTTTGCGTGGAAGGCAAGCTTGGATATTCGTATATGTAGATTTCCTTCTCTATAACCGACTCTGTGTAACCCTAGCCTCCTTAGGTGTCTATATAAACCGGAGGGTTTAGTCCGTAGGACAAGAACAATCAGAATCATAGGCTAGCTTCTAGGGTTTAGCCTCTACGATCTCGTGGTAGATCAACTCTTGTAATACTCATATCATCAAGATCAATCAAGTAGGAAGTAGGTTATTACCTCCATCGAGAGGGCCCGAACCTGGGTAAAACACCGTGTCCCCTGCCTCCTGTTACCATTAGCCTTAGACGCACAGTTCGGGGCCCCCTACCCCAGATCTGCCGGTTTTGACACCGACATTGGTGCTTTCATTGAGAGGTCCACTATGCCGTCGCTGTAAGGCTTGATGGCTCCTTTGATCATCTTCAACGATGCGTTCCAGGGGGAGGTTTTCCTTCCCGGGCAGATATTCGTATTTGGCGGCTTCGTACTGCGGGCCAACTCGCTTGGCCATCTGGTGCAGATCGATAGCTATGCCCCTGGCCATCAGGTCAGGTTTTGAAGCTTGAACTATACTGCCGACATCCGCGGAGACTTGATCTTCGACGGATTCGAGCCCGTGACAGGTGTGCCGAACGGTCACGACGGGCATGACCTTGATCTGCCGTCTGGCAATCTTCGGGAGATCGCGCCTGCGGTGGTGCCGGGAATCAATCCAGAGCAGGTCATGCCTTCCAAGGGCGGGTGGATGGACCCCGCCACGGAAGCCGCACACTCATTGGCGTCGGAGCCGATCACTGACGCCACCTCCTGTAAGGGTGGTGTCATCGTACCCTCGGACTCGTCTCCGGCCACAGGATCCGAACCGCGTGCGTCCGTGCCTATCAAATCAGATTGGGCACCCGTCATGGAGTTCACTACCGCAGATATCTTTCAGCACTCGCCCTGGGTGATGTGCTGAACTCATTAAGGTCTCTTTCCTAGTCAGGAGATTCTTGGCCAAACTATGTCCGGCTCGAGTGGGGAGCGGACGACGAAGAAATTCGTCCCCCACCCACCACCCACTTTATAGCCACTGTCGATGACCTAACCGACGTGCTTGACTTTGACTCCGAAGACATTGACGGTATGGACGATGATGCAGGAGAAGAACAGGAACCACCGCCTAAAGGGCGCTGGACCGCCACCTCATCATATGATACTTATATGGTGGACACTCCTAAATAAAACAATGGCGATGAGGCAATAGAAGATAACCCCTTGGGGAAGCAATCTAGACACCGACATCATCGACGCCGCTCCAAGCCCCGCCATAGCAAAAATAGCAATGCTGGCACAGGAGATAACAATCCAGATGGTGCCGAAGACAAAGACAATCCTACCCATCCAGGCTTCGAGCAGGCCGAGCAAGAGGATGTGCAAGCTAGCCCTAAAGAACAAGCAACTGATGGAGAATCAGACGATGATATACATGCCTCTCTCCAAAGACGAAGTGAGCCTTGGCGATGAAGAATTCATCATGCTGGAGGATCCCGTCGAGCAGGAGCGCTTCAAACGCCGGCTTATAGCCACTGCAAAAAGCCAAGAAAAAGTAGCAACAACTTCAAGCTGATCAAGATCTGCTAACTGACAGATGGAATGATGTCCTGGCTGCCGAGGAATATGGACTCGAGCGCCCTAGCAAAAGCTACCCAAGCGCAGGCTGCTACCTCAACTTGAGGAGGAGGCTTTAAAATCCACGCTACCAGCGCATGATGCGGCTGACCGGCCACCCCGTGGCCGCGACAAAATGGCGTACCAGCCCAAAGTCCAGACTGCACCCCGTGGCCAATCAAACAATAACACCAAATCCCGGGGCTACACGAAGGACCTCCGAGAAGTATTGGAAAACAAAGCAGGACAGTCAAGATCGATCTACGGATCACGGGGGCGCGCCACAAGACGTGATGATGACTGTCACGCCGGATACAATAATCTAAAGTCCGGCCGGGCCGAATACAATAGACCGGACTCATTTGAACTACGCCGGGATGTAGCCTGGCATAGAGGCGCCGCACACCCCCTATGCTTCACCGATGAAGTTATGGATCACGAATTCCCATAAGGGTTTAAACCCGTAAATATTGAATCATACGATGGCACAACAGACCCCGCGGTATGGATCGAAGACTTTCTTCTCCACATCCACATGGCCGGCGGTGATGACTTACATGCCATAAAGTACCTACCACTTAAGCTCAAAGCACCGGCTAGGCATTGACTTAATAGCCTGCCAGCAAGCTCCATCGACAGTTGGGAGGATCTAGAAGATGCATTCCTCGGTAACTTCCAAGGCACTTATGTCCGACCACCGGATGCTGATGATTTAAGTCACATAACCCAGCAGCCCGGAGAGTCAGCCAGGAAATTCTGGACTCGGTTCCTAACTAAAAAGAACCAAATAGTCGACTGTCCGGATGCCGAAGCCTTAGCGGCCTTCAAGCATAACATCTGAGACGAATGGCTCACCCGACACCTCGGCCAAGAGAAGCCAAAGTCGATGGGAGCCCTCACGACACTCATGACCCGCTTCTGCGCGGGCGAGGACAGCTGCCTGGCTCGCAGCAACGTCACACCCAAAAACTCAGGCGATTCAGACGCCAGGGATAGCAACGGCAAGCCGCGACGGAATAGACACAAACGTCGCAATAATGGCGACAACACCGAAGACACGATAATCAATGCCAGGTACATAGGCTTTATATCCGGACAGTGGAAAAAGCCATTCAAGAGAAACAGTCCGGGCTCGTCCAGTTTGGACCGCATACTCGATCGCTCATGTCAAATTCACGGCACCCCTGATAAACCAGCCAACCACACCAACAGGGAATGCTGGGTGTTTAAACAGGCCGGCAAGTTGAATGTCGAGAACAAGGAAAAGGGGCTGCATAGCGACGACGACGAGGAGCCCCGACCGCCGAACATAGGAGGACAGAAGAAATTCCCTCCCTAGGTGAAAACAGTGAATATGATATACACAACCCATATCCCCAAGCGGGAACGGAAGCGTGCACTAAGGGACGTCTACGCGATGGAGCCAGACGCCCCAAAATTTAATCCATGGTCCTCTTGTGTGATCACTTTCAATCGCAGGGACCATCCTACCAGTATTCGTCATGGCGGTTCGGTCGCATTGGTCCTTGACCCCATCATCGACGGATTCCATCTCACACGAGTCCTCATGGACGGCGGCAGCAGCCTGAACCTGCTCTATCAGGACACAGTGCGCAAAATGGGCATTGCCCCTCAAGGATCAAGCCCACAAAAACCACTTTCAAGGGTGTCATACCCGGTGTAGAGGCATGTTGTACGGGCTCAATCACAATAGAAGTGGTCTTCGGATCTCCGGACAATTTCCGGAGCAAGGAGTTAATCTTCGACATCGTCCCCTTCTGCAGCGGCTATCATGCACTGCTCGGACGAACCACATTTGCCAAATTCAATGCGGTAATGCATTATGCATATCTCAAGCTCACAATGCCGGGACCTCGTGGGGTTATTATAGTTAATGGAAACACAGAGCGCTCGCTTCGTACGGAGGAGCACACTGCGGCCCTAGCAGCGGAAGTGCAAAACAACCTTCTTAGGCAAACAACCAATTCGGCGATAAAACCCCCGGATACAGCCAAGCGAGTCCGGAGTACTCCGCTACAGGATCGTCCGGCACGACCAGAGCTCGACTAGCAATTCGGCCTCCACCCTAGTCCTAGCCAAGAGGCGACATTCGTGCCACGCGTACACAACTATGCTCTTAAAATACCATGGGCAGAGGCGGAGGCACGACCATGACACGGTCCTCAATGCGGTTCGATCGCCTGAGGACACGCGCATTTTGGCACCCCCTTTTTCTTCAGGTCCCTATCTTCATAAGGCTCTTCCAAAAGACCGGCTATCGGACACATAGCGGGACAGACACACCAGGAGGACAAGAAGCTTTGGCGTACGAGGGAATCCTCAGGTGGTCTCTGATAACGATCGTTATACCTGTTTTTACATACCCGCATATAGCCCTCTCCTGGTCAGGATGTGTCAAACAGTCCTATCCTACTTACACTACTTGTACATGTATGCTTTGACATATCATTTGAATAACAAGGGAAAATAAAATACAGCGTCAGCTTGCTATTAAGTTTATTTGCCCCTTTTTCTTTACTGCTTATTTATTATACCCGTGCATCTCGGCACGACTAGTTTGCCAGGGGCTTCAGTACCCCATAACCCGGGAAGACAAGTCTGAACACTTTCGATAGTGTGGCACCCCGAACTTATAGCACTATATGCATCAGCTCTGAATCATGTCCTGGGTCAATAGTTGGGTTTGCCCGGCTCCCTTGTTTTGGTACCTTACGTTCCGCTATATCGGCTAAGGTAGCGCAGGGAGAACTACTGTGATTGTGTCCCGGTTCTTCCGGATGAGCGCCTTAGTAGAGAAAGCCGAAAACTGACTGTCATGATAAGGTGAGAGCTAGTCGCTGTTCGAGAGGTCTCAAATCCTTAAAGATTTTTCCGCTTCAGGCGAGGAATCGTCCTTGTCCGATTTAGGCGTGTATAGCGCCCCGAGTCCGGCTTTCCGGATACTAGGGGCTTCACTAAAATTTAAAATTGTAGACTTCTATGGCTAAGTGAGGGTGATAAAGCCGTATAGTCCAATTGCCTCGTTCGTGGCGCTGAACACCTCTTTAAAAGGACCAAAAACTTGGATAAAGAGTGTTCATATTTATCCCGAACACCCTAGTACTAGTTACATGGGGGCGGAATCCGACGACTGGCCAACTCTCAAGATTTTTTAAAAAACAGCCGCACATAAGGTAATATTTTAAATTAACAAGCGCTACATAGCGCAAATGAACTAGTTTTCATAATATAGGACGACATGAGTACATTCATTCAAATATTACGTCCTTGGTACATTCATCCGCCACAATGCGGGCACCCTTCATGACATTTTCATAATACTATTCGGGGTGGCGATGCTCCTTACCCTTTGGCGGCCCCTCTGTCACCAGCTTCTCGGCGTCCATCTTCCCCTAGTGCACCTTCGCATGGGCCAAGGCCCTGCGTGCACCCTCAATGCAGACAGACTTCTTGACGACTTCAAGCCGCGGACAGGCATTCACCATCCGCTTGACCAAGCCGAAATAGCTGCTGGGCAGGGGCTCGCCAGGCCACAGCCGGACTATGAAGCCCTTCATGGCCAGTTCGGTCGCCTTGTGAAGTTCAACCAGTTGCTTTAGCTGGTCGCTCAAGGGCATCGGATGTTCGGCCCCAATATACTGGGACCAAAACAACTTCTCCGTCGAGCTCCCCTCCTCACCCTGGTAGAACTCCGCGGCATCAGAGATGCTGCGCGGCACATCTGCGAATGCTCCTAGAGAGCCCCGAATTCGGGTAAGTAAAAGGAAAGTCTCCTCCACATGATTGCTTTGCATAATGAAAGCCTTACCCACAGCTATCTTCTTAGCCGCCTCAATTTCCTGGAGGGCCTTCTGGGCTTCGGCCTTGGCGTCTAGTGCGCTCTGACGGGCCTTCGCAAGCTCCGACTTTTGCGTCTTGGAGTCACGCTCCAAGGACTCGAATTTTTTGACGAAGTCCTGGAGCTCTTGCTGGACCTCATCAACTCGTGCCTCTTGTTTTCGCGCTTAGTGCGCTCCTTAGCCGCTTTGTTTTCAGCCTCGGACAGCGCCTTCTTAAGGGCCGCCACTTCGGTCGTGGCCCGTAGTAAAATTTGTCATGCTTCTATTAGCATCCACGATTTTTTCCTTCATATATAACATTCAGACGGGGTATTGCTTACCTTTGTTCTCCTTGAGCTGCCTCTTCACGAGGCCGAGCTCTTCTTCGGCCCGCCCCAGGCTCTGCCTCAGTCCGGAGACCTCCGCAGTGGCAGCGCCGGCGGCCAGCAGCGACGCCTGCTTATTCACATAGACGTAATACGATTGGACTCCTAGGAATAATATTTGATCCTCTGTTCGGCTTCTCTTTCCGAACACCAAACAGAGCATCAGAGGCTACTGTCTACACCGTGATACTTTCTCATAATTTAAGTTACTCACCTCAAAGCCTGTCAGGAGGCTGGCGCAGGCCTCGGACAATTCGCTCTTAGCAGACTGAACCTTCGCAATCACCATACTCATAAGAGTACGGTGTCCTTCACCAAGGGAAGCGCTCTGAAGCGCTTCCACCAGGTTATCCAATGCCTCTAGATGGACAAAGGTCATCGGCATAGACGGCTCGCCTCCCTTGGCGGGTGGCTGCCTGCCTGAGTCTGGAACCACTGGAGGTTCCGGTGCAGTATCTAGCTGGGGGCCAAGCCTGCTGCCCCCCCCCATCCGAATCCATGGGGATCTTTCCCCCCATGAGCCCGACATCGGGAGTCTCGCCTCGAGGCATCTCCAGGACTACCTCCTCCTGGCCCGACATCCTCTGAGATAACACCTCGGTGTCATCTGTGGGCCGGGGAGTGGAAGCCATCGGGAGCGAATAGTTATTCATCTACGACGAGCTCAAGGACCCATCCGAGGAGGGCAAGTCGATATGGGCTTTGGGCGGACTGCACAAACAAATCTTGACATAATAAGAAGCCATGAAGCTAAAATACATAAGAAGTATCTTGGCATACGAATACTTACGACTTTGCTAGGGGCTTAGCCTTGGGTAGCCACTCCTCCTCGCTATGGGCGGCGGTTGTGGAGTGGTCCGGAGGGAGGGTCCGTCCCTTCTTGGACCCTTCAGCCTCCCCGGAAGGGGTGGCCTTCCTCTTCTTCTCCCCTTCGTTTTGGGGGAGAGGGTTTTCCTCCTCCTCCTCCTTGTTGTCGTTGGAGGAGTGCGCCCTGGTGTCTTCGGACGATGAGTCTGGCACCACATTGCACCGGGAACTTCTTCTGGTCCCCGTGGCCTTCTTCTTGGCCTTCTTCTCCGGCACCTCATAGGGTGCCGGAACCAGCATCTCCGTCAGGAGTTCGTCTGCTGGGTCCTCAGGCAACGGAGCCGGACAGTCGATCTGCTCCGCCGTCACCACATATTCTTGTTAAATCAGCACAGTGGCCTAAGTTTCTCCCATGAATATACTGAGGAAAGGCACATCTTGCGGAATGTAGAATGCTTACCACATTGTCCTAGCGCCCGGCGCTGAGTCCGTGGTCCTCAGAGGTGGGAGGAGGAACTTCACTGGCCTTGAACAACACCTTCCGGACGTCTTTGTGCGTCGTGTCAAAGAGCTCTTGCAGTGTCTGGTGTTGGCCGCGTCGAACTCCCACATGTTGAATGCCCGTCTCTGACACGGGAGAATCCGGCAAAACAGCATGACCTGGACCACATTGACCAGCTTGATATTCTTGGTTATCATGTTTTTGACGCAGTTCTGGAGTCCGGTCAGCTCCGCGGATGTGCCCTAGGCTAGGCCCTTCCTCTTCCAGCAAGTGAGCCGCACAGGGATGCCGGATCGGAATTTGGGGGCCGCCACCCAGTTGGCGTCGTGCGGCTCGGTGATGTAGAACCACCCCGACTGCCACCCCTTCACGGTCTCTGCAAAGGAGCCTTCGAGCCAGGTGACTCTGGGCATCTTGCCCACCATGGCGCCACCACACTCCGCCTGCTGGCCGACCACTATCTTCGGCTTCACGTTGAAGATCTTTAGCCACAGGCCAAAGTGGGGTCTAATGCGGAGAAAAGCCTCGCACACGATGATAAACGCCGAGATGTTGAGGATGAAGTTAGGTGCCAGATCATGAAAATCCAGCCCGTAATAGAACAAGAGCCCACGGACAAATGGGTGGAGGGGGAATCCCAGTCCGCGAACAAAGTGGGCGAGGAACACGACCCTCTCGTGGGGTCCCGGAGTCGGAATGATCTGCCCTGCGTCCGGGAGCAGGTGCGCAATATCTGCGGCAAAGTATCCGGCCGTCGGAGCTTCGTAATGTCCTCCTCCTTGACGGAGGAGGCCACCCACTTGCCTCCTGCTCCGGACATGTTTGGCTGTGCGGAGAAGGCGAGAACTAGGGCACTGGAGCTCGAGCGTGCAAGAATGGATGAGCAAAGAAGGAAGCGGGCATGGGTAGAAGAGGAGAATCCTTATCTCTTTATAAAGGCGGTAGAAGTTGTGCGCCTCCCCACTTGCCCGTTAAGATCGCTTATTTCCCAAGTGCCATGATTGATGGCGTGGTTGGGTTACCCATACCTGTATTGATGAGAATCCCGTGATAAGGGGACACGATCTCTGCTTCGACAAGACATGTCAAGGAAACCGCCTCGCATTACGTGTGGAGGCTGGTTGTGAAAAACGGTTCGAATAATGACCAAACCATGGCGTGATGTCATGATACAAAAAGATGTCAGTAGATTAGATTTGTGGAATATTATACTCTCTACGGTGGAATGTGGAATTTGTTTTGCAGAGCCGGACACGATCCTTGTGTGTTAAACCTCTTATGGAGTATTCGGAGAAGGAACCCGCCTTGCAATGCCGAAGACAATATGCGCGCCAGATTCATCGTCATTGAGGCCTGGTTCACGGGCTACTGAGGGAGTCCTGGATTAAGGGGTCCTCTGACAGCCGGACATATTAGCTACATCCAATGCACAAGTATGATCATAGTGCTCCCTAGTTAGTGCTTTATAAGAGAAGATGAAGACTAAAATAAAAAACAAAAATTGCATAAAGTAAATGGATAGGCCCTTCATAGAGGGAAGTAGAGATTTGTAGAGGTGCTAGAGGTCAAGATTAAACTGAGAGACAAGAATATTTTGTGAGGCATACTTTTCCCATCAACTAGATACATCATAGATACATCATAGGCGGTTCCCAAACATAAAATAAAGTTTATTCCTTTTTCACCATTCTTTCACAATCCCTGGCTAGCCATATCCACGGGTGCCTTCCATACCAACACTTTCCAAGGAATTTATTATTTAAAAACATAAAGTAAATTTCTTTTCATTTAAGGACTGGGCATCCATATTACCGCCACACTCTCGTTCAATGACAAGTGAATAAACACTCATCTTGAGAATAACACATCTAGCATGGAAAAATATTGGCCACCCCATGCCGCTTCATGAGCGGTACAAGCACACAAAAAGGAAATTCCTTTTGAAAATTACAGTTGGCACATACAAATTTGTTAGGAATGACACAAAAATACCCTGTATAGGTAGGTATGGTGGACTCATATGGCATAACTTGGTTTAAGGATTTTGTATGCACAAGTAGTATTCCTACTTAGTACAAATGGAGGCTAGCAAATAGATTGAGAAGCAACCAACCAAGAAACGAAAATTATTATAAACGAGCATTAAGCATAAATAACACCGAATAATGCACCACAAGTAGGATGTAATTTCATTAAATAACTATTGAATTTCGTGCTTGCATAGGGAATCACAAACCTTAACACCAATATTCTTACTAAAGCTTAATTACTCACCAACACGACTCACATATTACTATCATCATATCTCAAAACTATTACAAAGAATCAAGTTTATTTTGTCCAATGATCTTTCATTAAAGTTTTTATTATATACCTCTTGAATATCTATCACTTTGGGACTAATTTCATATATTACCATTGCTTATAACAAGCTCTCAAACAAATGTAAGTGAAGAAAATGAGCATAAAAAACTTTCATCTCTCAAAATAGTATAAGTGAAGCATGAGAGAATTTCTTCAAAATTTTACTAACTCTCAGATTAATCTAAGTGAAGCATGAGAGTATTTCTTCAAAAATTAAAGCACCACCATGCTAAAAAAGATATAAGTGAAGCACTAGAGCAATTCCATAGCTCAAAAAAATTAAGTGAAGCACATAGAGCAATCCTGACTAATCATAGCATCATAATGGCTTTCTCAAAAAGGTGTATCCAGCAAGGAAGATTGTGACAAACCAAAAGCAAATCAAGCAAAGACTCATATAATGCAAGACGCTCCAAGCAAAACTAATGATATGTGACGAATAAAAATATAGCTCCAAGTAAAATTACCGATGGTCGTTAGAAGAAAGAGCGGATGCCTTATGAGGCATCCCCAAGCTTAGTTGCTTGGTTCTCCTTGAATATTACCTTGGGGTGTCATGGGTCGTCCCCAAGCTTATGCTCTTGACACTCCTTATTCCTTCATCCATCATGATCTCACTCAAAACTTGAAAACTTCAATCACACAAAACTCAACAAAACCCATTAATATTTTATTATTGCATTATATCTACTGTATACAAAATTTACCATGGCTTATACCCCCCGATACAATCCATAGATTCATGAAAATAAGCACACAATGCAATGAAAACAGAATCTGTCAAAAACAGAACAGTCTGTACCAATCTAAACATTTACCATACTTCTGTAACTCCAAAAATTCTGAAAAATGAGGATAACGTAGGGAATTTGTATATCAATCTTGTGTAAAATATTCAGAGCTAAAGCATGTTTCTGTGATTTTATGAAATTCTGCTATTGGGCGCAAAAGTTTCTGTTTTCCAACAAGATCAAATCAACTATCACCCAACATGATCCCAATGGCTTCACTTGGCACAAACACTAAGTAAAACACAAAAATACACTATAATTAGAGGCATAATTGTATATTTATTGAAGAACAGGAAGAAAAAGTGAAAAATAAAATTTATTCATTGGGTTGCCTCCCAACAAGCGATGTTGTTTTATGGCACTAGCTAGGCATAATGCATAGATTCAAGTATTGTTATCTCCAGCTTTTGATCCATAGGTTTCCCTCATGGTTGATTCATATGGTGACTTAATTCTTGTTCTAGGGAAGTGTTCCATACCCTTTCTTAGTGGAAATTGAAATTTAATATTCCCTTCTTTCATATCAACCACGACACCCATAGTTCGTAAAAACGGTCTACCAAGTATGATTGGACAAGACTGATTGCAATCAATATCAAGAACAATAAAATTTTGGGCACATAATTCCTATTTGCAAGAATAAGAACATCATTAATTCTTCCCAAAGGTTTTTAATGGTAGAATCCGCCAAGTGCAAATTAATAGAACATTCTTCAATATTGGTAAGACCAAGCACATTACATAGATATTTCGGATTTGTGGAAACACAAGCACCAAAATCACATAAAGAAAAGCACTCATATTTTTTAATCTTGACTTTGCTGGTGGGTTCCATTCATCATATAATTTTCTTGGAATTGAAATCTCTAACTCCAATTTTTCTTCTAAAGCTTTTAGCATGGCATCTACGATATGTTTAGTAAAAGCTTTATTTTGTTCGTACACATTGGGTGAATTTATCATGGATTGCAACAAAGAAATACATTCAATCAAAGAGCAACTATCATAATTAAAGTCTTTGTAATCCAAAAGAGTGGGCACATCACTAGTTAAAGTTTTGACCTCTCCAAACCCACTTTTATCAATTTCAAAAAGATTTTCACCCTCCGAATTATGGGGATGCCTTTTAGCTAAAGTTGAATATTCTTCAGTCCCTTATCACCAATTCTAATATTACTAAACAAGGAACCAATAGAAGAAACACCAATCATTTTAAGATCTTCATCATTATTATCCTCTAGAGAAACTGGCTTAGCGCCATTCGATTTACTAGTGTAGCTTATGCATCGGATATCTTACCTAGTATATTTTCAGCATGAGCATACTTAGATTGGAGATTGGAACTTCTCTACAAACATGATCGAGTTGTTTTGTTATAGCATCTAGCACAATAGAGTGTTCCTTAAGTTCTTCGGTGAAAAACTTATTATGCTCAAATTGTAGAGTCATATATTCCTTGGTACTTTTCTCAATTTCAAGCAAAATATTGGGGGTAAGGAACATCATAATATTTTCTTTGAGACATCATGACTACGCAAACAAGACTGCAAGCAAAAAAGGAGATCTAACGAGAAAAAGGCAAACTAAAAGAAGACGAATAGAAAGGCAAATATTTGTGTGCTTTTTGCAAAAACATTTTAGAAGTGGGGGAGATAAAAACAAGAGGCAAATGATAAATAATGTAAATTGCAAGGTGATGAGATTTGTGATTAGGATCTTGATATATGTTGATGATGTCTGTCCGGCAACGGCACTAGAAATTGGCAAGTTGACGGGAGACTACCTTGGCTTCATCCTCCTCGGCAACGGCGCCAGCAATTCTTCCTGATTGCTTGTATCTGCATTCGTATTTCCCCGAAGAGGTCAGGATGATGCAGCACATCAATGGTAAGTATTTCCCCCAGTTATAAAACCAAGGTTATCAATCCAGTAGGAGGACCAATCAACACTATGTAAACATCACCTGCACACCAATAACAAATACTTGCAACCCAACGCGTAAGAGGGGTTGTCAATCCCTCAAAGGTAGTAAAATATGATAAATAGATAGATTGATAGACGCAAATAAAATAAAGGCAAATAAAACTCAACGAGGTATTTTTGGGTTTTTGATAATATAGATCTGAAACAAAAGAGGCAAATCAATAGACCCGGGGCCCATAGATTTCACTAGTGGCTTCTCTCAAGAAAATAGAATACGGTTGGTAAACAAATTATTGTTGGGCAGTTGATACAAGAGCAAATAATTATGATGATAGCCAAGACAATGGTCATGCATATAGGCATCACGTCCAAAATTAGTAGACCAAAATGATTCTGCATCTACTACTATTACTCCACACATCGACCGCTATCCAGCATGCATCTAGTGTATTAAGTTCATGGAGAAACAGAGTAATGCAATAAGAATGATGACATGATGTAGACAAGATCTATTCATGTAGGAATACACCCCATTGTTTTATCCTTAATAGCAACGATACATGCATGCGTCTCTACCCCTTCTGTCACTGGGTGAGGACACGGCAAGATCGAACCCATCACAAAAAGCACCTCTTCCCATTGCAAGATAAATCAATCAAGTTGGCCAAACAAAAAAGAAATATCGAATAAGAAATACGAGGCTATAATAATCATGTATGGATATGAATAGGTTTGATCATAAACTCACAATTCATCAGATCCCAACAAACACACCGCAAAAAGTCATTGCATCAAATAGATCTCCAACAACATCTCGGAGAACATTGTATTGAGAATCAAAAAGAGAGAAACAGCTACTGCCTATAGACCTGTAGGTTTGTAGTAAACTGCTCATGCATCATGGGAGGAGCACCAATGAGGATGATGAACCCTTCTGTGATCTTGTTCCCCTCCGGCAAGGTGCCGGAATAGGGCTCTAGATTGGATCTCGTGGTTTTGGAAATTGCGGCAACTGGAATTGTGTTTCGTCGACTCCCCTAGGGTTTCTGGAATATTTGGGTATTTATAGAGCCAAGAGGCGGTGGAAAGGACCTCTATGGGCCACACCACCCATCAGGGCGCGCTAAGGGCCTCTGGCACGTCCAGGTGGGTGGTGGGCCCCACGGGCCTCCCCTCGTGCACTTCCTTGGCTCCCAAGTTGTCTTCTGGGCAGAATAAAATCTGCAAAAAGTTCCATGGCATTTGGACTTCGTTTGGTTTTGGTATTCTGCAAAGTAAAAAACAAAAAAAAAATTGCAACTAGCACTAGGCACTATGTCAATAAGTTAGTCCCAAAAAAGATATATAGTTGCTATAAAATGAATGTAAAACATCAAAGAATGATAATATAACAACAATGAACAATCAAAAATTATAGATACGTCGGAGATGTATCAGTGCTCTTCTTGTAAAGAAGATCGCCCATGACGGTGAGGGCTTTCGATCGGCGTACGATCTAATGAGCCTCATCCTCATCCTCCGGGAGTTCTTGCCAGAGCAAGTATGCAATGTACGGTTCGGTCCACTCAGGAGTGATAACAAGAATCTCCTGGACTAGGGAAATCACTACAGGAATGTCAACCTTTCTCGAATTTGGGGATCCGATTAGCTGCGGGGGATCCTCCACGAAAGGGTCTTCTTTGATCATGGGCAAGTGCAAGTGCTCTACGAACACGTTCTTTGGGACTGCCTTCTGAGTGGAACCAATCTTGGCCAGGTCATCAGCTGCTTGGTTCTCGAGTCACGGAGTATGGTGGAGCTCCAGTCCTTCAAAGTTCTTTTCCAATTTCCTGACGGCATTGCAGTAGCATATCATTGCTGGACTCCGAATATCCCATCCTTTCATGACTTGGTTGACCACCAGATCCGAGTCACCATAGGCCATTAGTCAGCGGATCCCGAGAGAGATTGCCATGCGCATCCCATACAGAAGAGACTCATACTCTGCCTCATTGTTGGAGGAATCAAAGTGGAACTGAAGCACATAGCTGAGTCAATCTCCTTTAGGGGACACCAGGACCACTCCAACTCCTGAGCCGTAGAGCATCTTGGATCCATCAAAGAACAACGTCCAGTGCTCCGGAAGACTTGGGGCAGGCTGCCCCTGCTCCATCCACTAGGGCTTGCGACTTGCTGGCTTTCTTGGCTTCAAACTTGATGTCCAAAGGGAGGAGCTCCATGGCTCACTTCACCACTCAGCCCATGGTGTCTCTATTCTTCATGATCTTGGACAAAGGAGTGTCGGTTATCACCGTGACCAAGTGTTCTTGGAAGTAATGAGCCACCTTCTTTGCAGTTAGATAAATCCCGTTGTCGGCGTTCTGGGAACGGGGGTCCCCAGACTTGCCTGCCTATGGCCTGCAGCATGGCTCACCAGTGGCCCAGTACGGCCCGTCTTCATCAACAAACGCTCAAGACCCTCGCGAGGGGCCGAGCCTCGCGGGGCGAACGACACAAGGCTTCCTCAGGGGCGGCCTCACCAGGAAGGCTCGCGAGGAGGCGGAGAGATCAAGGCAACGGGTACCTCACGAGGTGCTCATGACGCAAGCCATGACGATCAGGACCAGGCGGGTGCCAGCCTGTGCAGTGTCCTTGTTTCCTCTTTGGTGCAAAGGGGGAAAGCGCAGTCGCGGAGTACCGAGGCATAAAGCAAAGGTTTGCATATCAGTGCAACGAGACCAAGACCAGTAGGACGGCAGGATGGAGGTCACCATGGAGCCCAAGACGGTGTCATCACCAGTGCCTTTGGCAGTCGAAGACCACCTTTAGTTAGGATAGCCTATACTAGCTGTCACCTTTCAAAATGGTCGTTGTTGACTCCCTTCCTGTTCAATATTTGGGAAGAGGACCAGGGCCCCTATATATAGAGATAGCCACCACAGTAGGAGGAACAAGTTGAGTTCATCCGCACCACCACCACAAGAACACCCCTCACGAGGCTGTTCTTCCTCTGTACTATTCATCATCAGCCCAAGAGGCAATCCACTACACCACACACAGGAGTATGGTAGTACACCACAATGGTGGCCCGAACCTGTATAAATCTTGTGTCCCTTGTGTTGTTCATCATGCTAGCTTAGACCCGCGGCGAGGTTGTGGGCGTGTTTTGGTAGGGAGAAGATCTTCATGCGCACTCCAGAGTTCGAACCTTAAGGGTTTTGCCGGAACCCGATATCCGACATTTGGCGCGCCAGGTAGGGGTGCGCCAAAATCCTCTTTCCGCCGATTTGTTTTCCGCTGCTTCGTCGCATCCATGTCCAGCGACCCGACGGCCAACGCTGACCGCTGGGCGGCATGGCCTGCCCATGCTGTGCCGCCTGCCCAAGGTGACCTCAACTCCGCGCCTCAGGCAGCCCGTGCTCCGCAAAACACTGCGGGGCGCGGGCGACGTGGCCAAGCGCCGCCTGCCCTCACACCGCGGTAGGTGCGATCAGCAGCAAGGGCCTCAAACCACGCCGCAGCCACGGCGCCGCACACCCGACGGGAACAAGCGAACATGAGGGCCGCACTCACGGTGGCTCGGGAGCTACTACGGTGCAGGCTGCAGGAGAGCAGCCATGACATGCTACTGGAGTGCATCGCCGAGCTCCTGGATGCCGCAGCTTCGGGGGCGCCTCCTTTCTGCGTCCGGCTTCCACCCCAGGCCCCGGGCGGATCATACGGCGGGCCCATCCGCGCCCATGCGCCCTCAGGCGTGCCTCAAGGCTTCATCAACACCAGCTCAACCATCAGCGCAGGGCGTCAAGTTGCACCAGCACCACCCCCGGTGAGCGAGGGCATGCGCATCGCCGCCTACGACCCGAGCGGGCCGCCGCCCTATCACCCCCAAGATGGCGCTTTGAGCCAAGCCGCGTGGAGTGTGGGGCACTATGGCGAAGCCTTCGGGGCGGCGACCTCGAAGGCTTACGTACCCCACATGGTGGATCGGGAATACGCATTGGAAGACGACCATGGCTCGTTTCTCGGGCCAGGCTGGGAGGAAGAGACGCCAGAAGCCGAGCCTTTTCAGGAGCCTCAAGGAAGCCTCACCGACCGCGCTGGCGGCAGCAGCTATCGGGTATCGCTAATTCCTTAGGAGCAAGTTTATGCTAACCATGGGTCGCAGGGAGTTTAGGTCACTGCAGAGGAAGGCTGCCCCGGCTCGGCTGCCTCCCTTCCACCAGGAGGAGCGCACTGGGGGCTGCAGGAGAGGGGCCGGGAGCCAGGCCCCTCCCCACGGTGCACGGAGCAAGGTGTTTCCCGGAGGTAGGCCCTCTGTCAGGGAGGTGCTGCAAAGCCTGCCCCCGGCAGAGGACCCGTGGTCGTCGGGGGAACCACTGGCGTCCCCTTTACCCCATTGGCGTCGTCCTTGGTTTCTGGTCGCCGTCAATGGTGGTCAAGGGTGGCGCAAGGCGGGGCCCCCGTCTGGCGATATGAAGCAAGGCCGGTACCTGTGAAGAAGGCCCAGTGCCTGTGAAGCTCTCCGCCCGTGACACTCTCACGTAATAATGAGTTGGGGCTGTACACGCCCCGGAGTCTCCGGAGAGCCGCCCTCGGGCCTCGGGGGCTCCCTCCCATGCGCGGTGGCAGCACTTCGCTCCCCGCTGGTGAGAAGACGTTGAAGACAAGACTAGGTGTCGGACGCGGCCTTTTGCTTTTTGCCCCCCTTTTGTGGTCGAGCTTCCTTGCTTCAGATTTAAGTTGAAATTTAATTTGTGTTTGCATATGCGAGGAGGGGTGTCTTGTCTCGTTCGTGTGTTCTTTCGTGTTCTGGTTTCTGCCCTAGTCTGGAGTTTGCATTAGCTGCCTCCCCCTCGTGAGCCTCTCGCGGGCGGGGCTGGGCCAAGAACACGCGTGCATGCCATCTCACGGCCAGCACTTGCTCTCGCGAGGCTCTCACCACATGGTCAGCAGGTCCCCCAGAGGACCCTTGGAGGATCACGGCCTCGCAAGCCTACTCAAGGCTTGTCCAGGCTAAAGGTAAACCGTGACCACTAACTCATCGCAGGACCAGTAACATCATGCAGGCGCACCTTCAGCGTCACTCCCAAAGAGCATGCAGACAACAGTCCTGTACATGAGGGGCTTCCCCTCCCAAAATGCTCTTACAATCTTCAGGGCCATGCCCGAGCTTTTTGTGTGTATGATAAACAGTAGGGGGACACATGATCACTCAGACATGTCGCTCAACGCATCCTCTTGGTCGCCTCCGGAGGCATCACTGGCGCCGCTGTCACTGTCACTGACGTCGCCATCGCCATTAACAGCGCCGTCTTCACCATCATTGACCACGTAACCTCCATCCGCGACAACTATCACCCCGTCGTCATCAGAAGCGAAGGCCCTAACAAGTGCATCCATGTTGTCCTCCACCAACCGCGCCAGGTCGCCTCGAGTGGCCATGGGCACTGGAGCAATGGCGGCGTCAAAGTCGAAGTGGGGGTCCCTGTCCTGAAGATGGCTGAAGACGCGGGAGAATGCATGCCCGAGCAGGTTGCGGCTCCTCTCTTCGATAAGCTGGCAAGCTCTTTCGGATCGATTCTCCAGATGCACACCACATCAGTGAAGAACTGGAGATGGCCGGCGTAGTTGGTCACGTGAGGGTACGAAGCGTTCGCATCGCAGATGTTGCCTAGGGCCGTGTTGGCCCTATCCCTGAGCCCTTGGAGCATGGGGACATGCATGTGCTCCAGCGTCTGCCCCTAGAGAATTTCTTCTCTATTCTGCCGCGCAACGGACTCGCCATCATCAACCCGCCGTTGAAGAAGAAGCAACTCGGAACGGGAGGAAGCCAACTCAGTCTACGCCGAGACCAGGGCGGCAGCCGTGGCCTCCGCGCACTACGTCGCTTCAGTCAACTTGGACCTGAGGGCAGCAGTCCTGCCCGCAGCCTCAACTTCAATCAGCTCCAGCCTCTGGTTGTGCCTGCGCTCAAGATTTGTGCGAGCTTCCGCCACACGGCGGTCGACCTCTTCTTAGATTCGAGCCTCCCACGCGCCGACATCGTCCTCCGCCTGGGTAACCTGGTGCTCCCTCGTCTCCAACCGCTCAAGGTCAAGATTACGCTCGGCGGCCTCCAGCGTCAGCGCTTTCTCACGCCTCCGGAGCTCCTCCTCCTCGACGGGCGTCCCCCTCAGCGATGCAAGGGCGGCCTGACGCAGCTCCACCCTCTGCTCCAGGGAAGCACTCTAGGCTTGGAGCTCCCACGCGCCCTTCTCCACAGCCTCACGTCGTTGGTCTGCTTCCCGAGCCTCCTCAATAGCTCGGGAGCAGGCCTTTCGCGAGGCTGCAAGGGATGCTTCGGCCTTCACGTTGTCAAGCTCCCACTGATGGCGTGCAAGGTTGACTGCCACTTTCAGCTTGCACCGCTCCTCAACCAGCCGCAGGCCCTCAGATTCAAGGCACGTGTCCACGTTCATGAGCTCTCCACCAATCCGGCCCATCGCGTCCATCGCCTTCCGGAGGAACTCTTGGCGAACGACGCTGCGCTCCCATGCTCACCTGAGCACGTCGTCGATGTCATCCTCCGCCGCCGGTGTTGGCGGCGGGCCCTGAATCGGTATGCCCCCTCTCGGCTAGGGGCTGGGGGCTGGCACCCCCACGATCACTGGACGGGCGCCACAAGGGACCCTGGCCGGTGCAGATCCATCCCCAGAAGAAGAGCCAAGGACTGAATTCAACCATTCGTCATCCACGATCATAGGAGGAGCCCTAGGCAGGTTGGACACGCCCCGGGCGAGGTCGCGAAGGAAAGGCGATAGGGGCACAGGCTCAAGGCGCCCTGCAGGCCGGCTTACTTCTCCGACCGAACTCGCGTCAGGGGCAGCATGCAAGCTCGGGACGCTCAAGGCCAGCGACGGAGGCGAGGCCGGAGGAAGTTGCTTCTTGGCAGATTCCGCAGGCTTGGCAGGAGGGATCCTGAAGGGCCACAGTCAGGAAGGGGAGCAGCGATTGAGGAATTACAAGATTGAGGAACTTACTCATCTATGGCAAAGTACTTCCTATGCTTCAACGGTCGGCAGAGGCGCTCGTTGCCACTCGAAGACTCCTTCCTCTTGCAGAGGGCGTCGAAGTCTATGTGGAACCGACCCAAGCTCTCAACATGAGGTCCGGCACGCGGCGCGGACAAAGAAGCGCCTAGGCAGCCTGCCTCAGGGGCGCCAAGCTAGGAGGAGCGATCGGGCACCACTTCTTGGTGGCCTACCGAGGCCTCGGGGGCTCCGGCCTCGGGAGCCGCGGGTTGCGCCCCCTCATCAACGACCGCCTCAGGGCGGGCTTCACAAGCTCCGGAGGATGACGCTTCGGGGGGCCCGTGCGACATCACCACCATAACACCAGAGCCTCCAGCCTCAAGCGATGCTTGCCTCCCTGCACCCGCTCCCGAGGCAAGATTGGTGTTGGCGACGGGCAAGGGAGCCACGTCGACAGGATTCTCGTGAGGACCCACAAGGCCAGCCGGGCGCAACCCCCATTCGTCGAAGTAAGGCATCTGCCTCGCGAACTCAGCCCCGCCCGAGAAGAGATACACTAGGTTGCCCCCGTGCCGGATATCGCCCGACGAGGGGTCACCTGTCAAGACCTCCAGCACCTTCTTTAGCGTTTTGGGCGCCAGCTCCGTCTCCTGGAGCCTCATGTGGTCCTGGTATCTGGTTAGGGGCCACATCGATCGGGAGTGGCGCTGGAGAGGAGCGATGCAACACTGGAGGAACTCCTTCACCACCCGGGGCGCAGTCACGCCGAGCTCTCTCAACCTCTCCAGTTGACACCAAACGAAGGAGAGCCGGGGGCTCACGAGCCTCTCGTGGCCCCAGTCCAGATTGGGGATAGCAGGCAATGTCGGATGCGAGAGTAGGAGGCTGGGCACTCTGACATTCGCATACAGCCACCCCGTCCGGAACCCGCTTGTGGAAGGTGGAAGGCCAAAATCAATCCCCGAAGCGGCCATCTCTGCCGCGGCCTGGAAGCTCACGCACCCCGAGCACTGCAATGGGTCGGTCAGGCGCAAGGAGAAGAAGTGGCACAAGAGGGCAATGGAAGGAGCAATGCCCACCATGGCTTCGCAGACAAAGGCGAAGACAGCAAGAAGGGTAACGGATTGAGGATCGAGATGCATGATATGGATCTGATAGTAGGAAAGCACCACATTGAAAAAGGCGGAGAAAGGAGGAACCAGGCCAGCCCACAGGGCGTCGACGAAGAATCGAACCTCCGTGACGATCCTGTCGACGGAGGCATGGGACGCAGGCCAAGCCGTCGTCTTTCCGCACTCGTTGAAGCTGGAGGCGAGGGCGGAGCGGACCTTGTCCAAGGCTTCCGGATTGAGCACCAGCGATCGGCCGACGGTGGGCTCGATTGCCGAAGGCGAGCTGGACGAGGGCACGAGCTTCTTCCCTTTCTCCCTGTTAGTTGGCGCCATGGCGATGGAGGGGGCAGAGCTTAAGTCAGATTGGAAGCGGAAACGGAGGTTCGAGGAAGAATGGGGAACAGGAAGCACGCGGGCAACGAAGAGGAAATAACTGTGTGAAGCTTCATGGCCACCTAGCCAGGCGGATATTGGGGGAGCATGGGGAAGCGGAGACACCCACGTCCAATCAGCCGCCACGCGGCGACCAAGGTCGCGGGCAGTTGGGGCCCGCGGCGCTCCACACTTGCCCTTTGGCTTCGCTGCTAAGCCAAGTCCGAGCGCGCCTTGGACCCAGGGGCTACTATCGGTGTTCTAGGAACGGGGGTCCCTAGACTTGCCTGCCTGCGGCCTGCAGCGTGGCTCACCAGTGGCCTAGTATGGCACATCTTCATCAACAAACGCTCAAGACCCTCGTGAGGGGCCGAGCCTCGCGGGGCGGATGACACAAGGCTTCCTCAGGGGCGGCCTCACCAGGCAGGCTCGCGAGGAGGCGGAGAGATGAAGGCAAGGGGTACCTCGCGAGGTGCTCATGACGCAAGCCATGACGATCAGGACCAGGCAGACGCCAGGCGGGCGCCAGTGTGCGCAGTGTCCTCGTTTCCTCTTTGGTGCAAAGGGGGCAAGCGCAGGCACGGAGTACTGAGGCATCAAGCAAAGGTTTCCATATCAGTGCAACGAGACCAAGACCAGCAGGACGGTAGGATGGAGGTCACCATGTAGCCCAAGACGGCGTCATCACCATAGCCTTTGGCAGTCGAAGACCACCAGGATAGCCTATACTAGCTGTCCCCTTTCAAAATGGTCGTTGTTGGCTCCCTTCCCGCTCAATATTTGGGAAGAGGACCAGGGCCCCTATATATAGAGATAGCCACCACAGTAGGAGGAACAAGTTGAGTTCATCCGCACCACCATCACAAGAACACCCCTCATGAGGCTCTTCTTCCTCTGTACTGTTCATCATCAGCCCAAGAGGCAATCCACCACACCACACACAGGTGTAGGGTATTACACCACAACGGTGGCCCGAACCTGTATAAATCTTGTGTCCCTTGTGTTGTTCATCGTGCTAGCTTAGATCCACGACGAGGTTGTGGGCATGTTTTGGTAGGGAGAAGATCCTCGTGCGCACCCTAGAGTTCAAACCTCAAGGGTTTTGCCGGAACCCGATATCCGACACCCGTAACCATCTTAAGGTTGTGTGGGTACCTTTGCTAAGAAGGGGTCAAAAGTTCTGAGATGTAGTATACTGGTCATTGGAGTTTGAAGGCTTTGCCTTGTTCCTCATGCTCCACAGTGAGCACAGTGCTAAAAACTTGGCTCGTGGGCGCGATGTATAAGAGTGAAGGCTCTTTGCTGCTCGGAACAACTAGCACCGACTGGGTGGAAAGCAGGGCTTTGAGTTCTTGGAATGCATCCTTCGCTTCAGGAGTCCACTCGAACCTGTCAGATTTCTTCATCAGTTGGTAAAGCGGCAGGGCTTTTTCACCGAGTCGTGAGATGAACCTACTCAGGTCTGCAAGATAGCCCGTGAGCCTCTACATGTCGTGTAGAAGTTCCAGTTGTTTCATTCAGACAATAGCACTGATCTTCTCAGGGTTGGCATCGATCCCCTGTTTGGAAATGAGGAAGCCGAGTAAGTTGCCAACAGGAACCTTGATACGTCTCCAATGTATTTATAATTTTTGATTGTTCCATGCTGTTATATTATTATTCTTGGATGTTTTACAATCATTTTATAATCATTTTATATCATTTTTGGTACTAACCTATTGACATACTGCCCAGTGTCAGTTGCTATTTTCTGCTTGTTTTTTACATTGTAGGAAATCAATATCAAACGGGGTCCAAATGTAGCGAACCTTTTTGTGGATTTTTTCTGGACCAGAAGACACCGTATGGGCCAAGAAAGTACCAGAGGGGTGCTCCGAGGTAGGGATGAAAATAGCGCGGAAACGGACGGAACTGGGTGCTACCATATTTGTTTTCATATTTTTTTCCAGAAACGGAAACGAATACAGAAACCCCGAAAATGAATACGAAAACAGATACTACCGGAAACAAACACAGAGCGAATACAAAGCGGACATGGAAACAAAACTGTTTGTTGACCGGAACTTAAAACCCCCATGAATCATCGATGAATACATACAAAAAACAAACAAATTGATGGAATTGTTAACTTGGCTACAAAATAATATGGTTGTGTTGGCATAATAGGGTAGTATTGTAGTAGTACATGACAATTCCGTATAGGGTCTAGTTGAGTACGTGTGTGATAGTAAAACTTGGTACTCAAATAATACATTCTGCTCATTATACTCATGGTGTCATTGTATATTGTTTGGTAGTTGGGCTACAAAGCAGCCATGGGCCTATACTAGAAACGGAAATTCCATATTAACGGAAATAGAAAGTTCCGTTTCCACGTCTGTTCCACCGGAAAACATCATTCCATTTTTGTTTCCGTTTCTGCCTAAAAAATTCCATTTCCATTTCTGTTTTGCAAATTTCCGTTTTCATTTTCATATTTCCTCTCTGTTTCCATTTTCCCTCCGGAAAAGCGGAAACTTTCCACTCCATTTTCATCCCTACTCCGAGGGGAGCACAACCCACCAGGGTGCGCCTGGAGGCCAGACGTGCCCAGGTGGGTTGTGCCCACCTCGGTGGCCTCCCGCACCGCCTCTTTGCTCTATAAATACCCCAATATTCCAGAAACGCTAGGGGAGTCGACGAAAATAAATTCCAGCCACCGCAAGTTCTAGAAACACCAGACCCAATCTAGACACCATCATGGAGGGGTTCACCATGTCCATTGGTGCCTCTCCGATGATGCGTGAGTAGTTCTTTGTAGACCTACAGGTCCGTAGTTAGTATCTAGATGCCTTCCTCTCTCTCTCTCTCTCTCTCTCTCTCTCTCTCTTGATTCTCAATACAATGGTCTCTTGGAGATCCATATGATGTAAGTCTTTTTGCAGTGTGTTTGTTGGGATCCGATGAACTTTGAGTTTATGATGAGATCTATGTTTTTATCCATGAAAGTTATTTGAGTCTTCTTTGATCTCTTATATGCATGATTGATTATAGCCTCGTATTTCTTCTCCGATATTTGGGTTTTGTTTGGCCAACTTGATCTATTTATCTTGTAATGGGAAGAGGTGCTTTGTGATGGGTTCGATATTACGGTGCCTGATCCCAGTGAAAAAAGGGGAAATGACACGTATGTATCATTACTATTAAGGATAACAAGATGGGGTTTGTTTCTACATAAATAGATCTTGTCTACATCATGTCAACATTCTTATCGCATTACTCCATTTTTCCATGAACTTAATACACTAGATGCATGCTGGATAGCGGTCGATGTGTGGAGTAATAGTAGTAGATGCAGGCAGGAGTCGGTCTAGTAATCTTGGATGTGATGCCTATATAATGATCATTTCCTAACAGTAATTGTTTTCCCACCATTTGCTATTTTTCTCGAGAGAAGCCACTGGTTAAACCTACGTCCCCGGGTCTCTTCTTTAATATATTTGCCTTCATGATCTATTTTATTTGCTTTTATTTTCAGTTCTATTAAACCAAAAATAAAAAAATACCTTGCTGCACTTTATTTTATTTGCGCTCCATTTATCCTATCTATTAAAACTTTACCCTATCTCCTCGCCAATTTCTGGCATCGTTATCCGAAAGGGATTGACAACCCCTTTAACACGACGGGTTGCAAGTTTTTGTTATTTGTGCGCTATTGGTTCTATAACCTTGGACTCATCACTGAGGACAATACCTACTGTTGCTGTGCTGCATCATCCCTTCCTCTTTGGGGAAATACCGACGTAGTTCTAGCAGACATCAAAAGAAATTTCTTGCGCCGTTGCCGGGGAGGATCATCAACATCCACCAGGTTCCTAATCACAAATCTCATCCCCTCGCAATTTACATTATTTGCCGTTTGCCTCTCGTTTTCCTCTCCCCCACCTCACAAAAATTTGCCTTTTTATTCGCCCTCTTTATTGTTTGTCGTTTTCTCGTCAGATCTGTTTTTGAGTGCAATCTTGTTGCGTAGTCACCATGACTCAAGAGAGCACCAAGTTGTGTGATTTCTCAAATACCAACAACAATGATTTTATTAGCACTCCGATTGCTCCTCCCGTCACTAATGCGGAGTCTTGTGATATTAATACTACTTTGCTGAATCTTGTTATGAAAGATCAATTTGCTGGAACTCCTAATGAGGATGCCGCGTCCCATCTTAACACATTCATGGAATTATGTGATATGCAAAAAAAAAGATGTGGACAATGATGTTGTAAAGTTGAAATTATTTCTGTTTTCTTTGTGAGATCGCGCAAAATTTGGTTTTCTTCTTTGCCTCGCAATAGTATTGATTCTTGGAACAACTGCAAGGATGCTTTTATTACTAAGTATTTTCCGCCCACAAAAATCATTTCCCTCAGAACGCAGATCATGAATTTCAAGCAACTTGAACATGAGCATGTTGCACAACCTTGGGAAAGGATGAAATTTATGCTGAGGAATTGCCCAACTAATGGTTAAATCTTTGGATGATCATACAAAATTTTTATGCGGGGTTGAATTTTGTTTCTCGTAATCTTTTAGATTCCGCTGCGGGGGTACTTTTATGGAAATTACTTTGGGTGAAGCTACTAAATTGCGAGACAACATTATGGCCAATTACTCATAATGGCATACTGAAAGAGCTCCTACTAGTACAAAAGTCAATTCGGTAGAAGAGATAAATTCTTTGAGTGAAAAAGTTGATTTTCTTATGAAGTTGGTTGCTAAAAAAGTGCTCCTATTGATTTTAATGATGTTCCTTTGTCTACTTTGATTGAGCAAAATAGTGATGCCATAGATGTGAATTTTATCTTGCGAAACAATTTCAATAATAATGCTTATAGAGGTAATTTAAATCCTAGGCCTTTTCCTAGTAATTCCTCTAATAATTATGGTAACTCCTATGGTAATCCTTCTTATAATAATAATAGAAACACCTCTGATCTTGATAATAATATTAAAGAATATATCAATACTCAAAAAGTTTCCAATGCTACGATGGAAGAAAAGCTGAATAAGGTTGATGACATGTCTAGAATTATAGATAGAATTTCTCATGATGTAGAAACTCTCAAGATGGAAATTTTTGTACCTAAAGTTGAAGAATCAATTAAAGCTCTTTATGTTTCTATGGATGGAAGTAAGAAAAGAACCGCTATGCTTAGAGCTAAAAGAGGATTTTTAGAAAAAAAACTTTTTCTAGCGATTGCTTTCATAAAAGTGATGAAGATCTTAAAATGATTGGTTTTTCTTCTATTTATTCTTTGTTTAGTAAATTTAAGATTGATGAAAAAGGGACTGGAGAAGAGTCAACTTTAGTTAGAAGGCGTCCCTATGATTCGGAGGGTGCAAATCTTGTTGAGAAAATTGATAAAAGTGGGTTTGAAGAGGTCAAGACTTTAACTAGTGATGTGCCCACTATTTTGGATTACAAAGACTTTAATTATGATAGTTGCTCTTTGGTTGATTGTATTTCATTGTTGCAATCCATGGTAAATTCACCCCATGCTTATGAACAAAATAAAGCTTTTACTAAACATATTGTTGATGCTATGATGAAAGCTTTTGAAGAAAAGTTGGAATTAGAAGTTTCAATTCCTAGGATGAATGGGAACCTACCATCAAAGTCAAGATTAAATATTATGAGTGTTTTGCTTTATGTGATTTGGGTGCTAGTGTTTCTACAATTTTGAAATCTTTATTTGATGTGCTTGGCCTTACTGATATTGAAGAATGCTCTTTAAATTTGCACTTGGCGGATTCCACTATTAAAAAGCCTATGGGAAGAATTAATGATGTTCTTATTCGTGCAAATAGGAATTATGTACCCATAGATTTTAGGAACAATTGTATTGGTGCCCCTAGTTGGGTCACGCTCGACTGATTTGCCCAGCTCACTTCACTCGCCTTGTGTTTTTGCCCTTCCGGGGCGGTTCCGACCAATGAGCAGTTGCCACGTGGCGAACCGTGATTGGTCGGAACCACCCCGGAAGGGCAAAAACACAAGACGAGTGAAGTGAGCTGGGAAAAACCGCAATTGTTGAAAAACTAGGGGCAAATCAGTCGAGCGTGACCCAACTTGGGGCGCGAATGCAAAAATCCCTAGATTTTATTGTTCTTGATATTGATTGCAATCCGTCTTGTCCAATTATACTTGGTAGACCATTTTTATGTACTATTGGTCCCGTGATTGATATGAAAGAAGGCAATATTAAATTTCAATTTCCACTATGGAAGGGTATGGAACACTTCCCTAGAATAAGAATTAGGCCACCATATGAATAAATCATGAGGGCATCATACGGATCTAGAACCAAAGATGACAAAACTTAGATCCTTCATGTTATGCCTAGTTAGGGGCATAAAATGATAGCCTTGTTGGGAGGCAACCCAACTTGTATCTTTTTTATTTTTGGTTTTCTTGCTGTTTTCAATAAAATACCCAATTATGCCTCTGGTTAGATGTGTTTTTGTGGTTTAAATTAGTGTTTGTGACAAGCAAGGCCTTTGGCATGATTTGGGTGAGAGTTGATTTGATCTTTCTGAAAAACAGAAACTTTTGTGCTCACAAAATTATTTTTCATTTTTATCTGAAGAGTGATTTTGAGTTGATTCTTTTGGCAGAAGCTTAATAAATAAATTGCTCATGTCGCCCCAATTTTTCAGAATTTTTGGAGTTACGGAAGTATTTGAAGTAGTCAGATTGCTACAAACTATTCTGTTTTTGATAGATTCTGTTTTCTTTGTGTTGTGTGCTTGTGTTGATGATTCTATGGTTTTCTTTGAAGAGTCTTTGCCATAGAAAAGTTGGAATACAGTAGATACAATGCAATAATAAAATATGAATTGGTTTGCAACAGTACTTATAGTAGTGGTTTGCTTTCTTATACTAATGGATCTCACAAAGGTTTGGTTTAGTTTTGTGTGATTGAAGTTTTGGGTGATCTTAGGATGGATGAAGGAATAAGGATTAGAAAAAGGCTAAGCTTGGGGATGCCCGAGGCACCCCAAGATAATATTCAAGAAGTAGCAAGCAACTAAGCTTGGGGATGCCCCCGAGTGGCATCCCCTCTTTCTTCTAACAACCATCGTTATTTTACCTGGAACTATATTTTTATTCGTCACATATTATGAGTTTTGCTTGGAGCGTCTTGTGTGATATGAGTCTTTGCTTGTTTTACTTTGTGTTTTAATTCTTGAATCCTTGCTGGACACACCTTTTTGAGAGAGCCAAAAATTATGCTATGCTTGCTCCTATGCTTCACTTATATTTTTAGAGCCTTGGAATTGCTCTAGTGCTTCACTTATATTTTTTTGAGCACGATGTGATTTGTTATTTTTGAATAAATGCTCTCATGATTTACTTAGATTTATTTGGGAGGTAGTAAATTTTCTAAGAAATTTTCTCTTGCTTCACTTAGATTATCTTGAGAGAAAGAAATATTATGCTCATGTTCTTCACTTAAATTTGTTTGAGCTTATTAAAAGCAACACATCAAAATAGTCCCAAACTGATAAATATCCAAGGAGGATATAATAAAAACTTTCATGAAGATCATTGGACAAAATAAACTTGGTTCTTAGTAATGCTTTTGAGATATGACGATGTGATATGTGAGTCATGTTGATGAGTAATTATGCTTTAGTACGAATATTGGTGTTAAGGTTTGTGATTCCCTATGCAAGCACGAAAGTCAATAGTTATGCAATGAAATTATATCCTACTTGTGGTGCATTGTTTGGTGTTACTTATGCTTAATGCTTGGGTACGAGATTTTTCGTTTCTTGGTTGGGCGCTTCATAATCTTTTTGCTAGCCTTCATTTTGCACTAAGTATGATCACTACTTGTGCATCCAAAACCCTTTAAACCAGTTTTGCCATATGAGTCCACTATACCTACCTATATACGGTATTTCTGTGCCATTCTAAGCAAATTTGCATGTAACATCTCTAGCTTTCAAAATAAAATTTTCTTTTGTGTGCTCGTACCGCTTGCAAGGCGGTGAGGGGTGGCCGGTGTTTTCCATGCTAGATGTGTTATTCTCACGATGAGTGTTTATTCACTTGTCATTGCATGAGAATATGAAAAAGGTATTAGGGATGCCTAGTCCCAAAATGGAAAATGAATTTACTTTATGTTGTCAAATAATAAATTCCTTGGAAAGTGTTGGTATGGAGGGCACCGTCGATATGATTAGCCATGGAAAGTGAAAGTATGGTGGAAAAATGAATTAACTTTATTTTCTGTTTGGGAACCGCCTATGATGTATCTACCATGGAAAGTATTGGGAACTCTAATTCATTTTTGCTGGTGGGGAAAGTATGCCTCCTAAAATGTTTTTATCTCTCAATTTTTGCTTGGAGCTCTGGCACCTCAATAAATCCCTACTTCCCTCTACGAAGGGCCTTTCTTTTACTTTATACAATTTTTATTTTGAATTTGAGTCTCCATCTTCTCTTATAAAGCACCAACTAAGGGGCACTATGATCCTATTTGAGCATTGGATGTAGCTAATATTCGAGTGTGTTTCATGAATGGATCAATGATTGAGCATAATGGGCTAGGGATAACTTGCTTTAGTATTGATATTTTGAAACACATGGTTGCTTGTGATATGCTTCAGTATTAAAATCTTCATGTCAAAACTAGACTATTGCTTTGAACCATATAAAAGTCCAAATGTCCATGCTACAAAGAAAATATTATGTGATGAACATGTTAGGCAACATTCCACATCAAAAATTCTGTTTTTGTTATTTACCTACTCGAGGATGAGCAGGAATTAAGCTTGGGGATGCTAATATGTCTCCAACGTATCTATACTTTTTGATTGTTCCATGTTGTTATATTATCATTCTTGGATGTTCTACAATCATTTTATATCATTTTTTGGTACTAACCTATTAACATAGTGCCCAGTGCCAGTTGTTGTTTTCTTCTTGTTTTTTACATCGCAGGAAATCAATACCAAACGGAGTCCAAACGCAGCGAAACTTTTTGTGGATTTTTTTAGACTAGAAGACATCAAGCGGCCAAAGAAGTACCAAAGACAGGGCCCAAGGTGAGCACAAGACACTAGGGCGCGCCTGGAGACCCAGGAGCACCCTGATGGGTTGTGCCCACCTCGGTGGCCTCCTGCATCGCCTCTTTGCTCTACAAATACCGTAATATTACATAAACCCTAGGGGAGTCAATGAAAATCAATTCTAGCCGCCGCAAGTTCCAGAACCACGAGATCCAATCTAGACACCATCACGGAGGGGTTCATCATCCTCATTGGTGTCTCTCCGATGATGCGTGAGTAGTTCATTGTAGACCTATGGGTCCGTAGTTACTAGCTAGATGGCTTCCTATCTCTCTCTCTCTCTCTCTCTCTCTCTCGATTCTCAATACAATGGTGTCTTGGAGATCTATTTCATGTAACTCTTTTTGCGGTGTGTTTGTTGGGATCCGATGAACTTTGAGTTTATGATCAGATCTATGTTTTTATCCATGAAAGTTATTTGAGTCTTCTTTGACCTCTTATATGCATGATTGATTATAGCCTCGTATTTCTTCTCCGATATTTGGGTTTTGTTTGGCCAACTTGATCTATTTATCTTGCAATGGTAAGAGGTGCTTTGTGATGGGTTTGATCTTACGGTGCTTGATCCCGGTGAAAGAAGGGGAAACGACATGTATGTATCGTTGCTTTTTAAGGATAACAAGATGGGGTCTATTTCTACATAAATAGATCTTTCTACATCATGTCATCATTCTGATTGCATTACTCCATTTTTCCATGAACTTAATACACTAGATGCATGCTGGATAGTGGTCGATGTGTGTAGTAATAGTATTAGATGCAGGCAGGAGTCGGTCTACTAATCTTGGACATGATGCCTATATAATGATCATTGCCTGGATATCGTCATGAGTATTTGAAGTTCTATCAATTGCCCAACAATAATTGTTTTCCCACCGTTTTCTATTTTTCTTGAGAGAAGCCACTAGTGAAACCTATGGTCCCTGGTTCTCCTCTTTAATATATTTTCCATCACGATCTATTTTATTTGCTTTTATTTCCAGTTCTATTAAACCAAAAATACAAAAATACCTTGCTGCACTTTATTTAATTTGTGCTCCATTTATCCTATCTATTACAACTTTACCCCGTCTCCTCGCCAATTTCTGGCGCTGTTACCCAAAAGGGATTGACAACCCCTTTAACACGTCGGGTTGCGAGTATTTGTTATTTGTGTGCAGGGGCTGTTTAGGTTGTGTTGCATGGTTCTCCCACTGGTTCAATAATCTTGGTCTCATCACTGAGGGAAATACTTACCATTGTTGTGCTGCATCATCTCTTCCTCTTTGGGGAAATACTGACGTAGTTCTAGCAGACATCAAACCCAAAAAGTGCACCTCGCCGGATTGAGCTTTATTCCAAAGCGACACAGTTTCATGAATGTCTCGGCAAGGTCTATCAGGTGGTCAGAACCTTTCATGGACTTGACCACGATGTCATCCATGTAGGCCTCCATGTTCCGACTAATTTGCTTTTGCAAGCATTTCCGAATCATGCTTTGGAATGTAGCCCCGACATTTTTCAATCAGATTGGCATACTGATATAACAAAAACACCCGAATGGGGTGATGAACGTTGTTTTTATTTCATCCAGACCATACATTCTGATTTGGTGGTACCCGGAGTACACATCCAGAAATGAGAGTCGATCACACCGACAGTAGAATCGACTATCTGATCTATGCGAGGGAGAGAAAATGGTGTTTTGGGCAGGCCCGATTGATGCGCTTGAAGTCGATGCACATCCAGAGGGAGTAATTCTTCTTTGGCACCATCACGACATTGGCGAGCCACTCGGAGTGGTACACCTTTCAGATGAACTCGACAACCTAGAGTCGTACGATCTCTTCACCAATCGCCTTAGTATTCTCGGCGGAGGAGGGACGGGAGTGCTCCTTGACAGGCTTCATCTTCGAGTCGACATGGAGCTGGTGCTCAACCAGTTCCCTAGGAACACCTGACATGTCAGAAGGCTTCCATGCGAAGTTGTCACAGTTCTCACGGAGGAACGGGATGAGCTCGCCTTCCTATTTGCTATCAAGCGTGGTGGATATGTTGGTCGGGGCGGCACTCGAATCCTTGGGGTGAACATGCACTGGCTTCCTGTCTCCGGTCAACTAGAAAGAAAATTCCACAGTCGGCTTCTTGGACTTCAGTAGATCACTCAAATCCACTGCCTTCTTTTATTCATCCGACTCGGCCAACGCCATCTGCTCATGAGCGATCTGGTAGGCCTTCTGGAGGCACTCCTCAGATAGCTTCTAGTTGCATGCGATGGTGATCACACCATTCGGCCTTGGCATCTTAAGTTTTAGATAGACGTAACATGGTCTGGCCATGAAACATACATAGGTAGGCTTACCCAGGATGTCATGGTAAGCACTCCGGAAGTCTACCACCTCAAAAGTCAGCCGCTCCTTCCTGAAATTCTTCTCCCCGCCGAATATGATGTCGAGGGCAATCTTCCTGAGTGATTTGGCCTTCTTCCCGGGGTTTACCCCGTGGAACTGCATGCTACTCTTGCTGAGTCGAGACATCGGAATGCCCATCGCCTCCAAAGTGTTGGTGTAGATGATGTTGAGCCTGCTAGTGCCGTCCATCAGGACCTTGCATAGTTGTGCTCCTCCCACAGCCGGATCAACTACCAAAGCCTGTCACCCTGGGGTCGGTATGCGGGCCGGGTGATCTGACTAATCAAAGGTGATGGGCGTCTTTTCCCAGCCGAGCTATTTTGTGACAGTCGGAACTACCATGTTGACCTCTTAGTTTATAACCTTGAGGCAGCTCTTGCTTTCGCCGTCGGCAAAGATCATCAAGACTTTCTCGATGTTGGGGTACCCTGAGGTACCTTTGCCTCCGTCCTCGTCCTCCTCATCCTTGTCCCCTGAGGGATCTTGCCACATCTCTTGCTTGAGGAGCCGACACCCACGAGTGGTATGCTTGCACAAGATTAAGTTGTCGTCTTCGTCTTTCTTTGTATGGATCTGATAAGGCCGATCAAGGATGTCACTCTTTGGAGTGACTTGCTTCTTGCCTTTCCATTCCTTCTTTTGCTTTGGTGGGCCTTTGCCTTTGCTTTGGCCGGCCAAAACCGCAGACTCAACATTTTGGGCTGCCTCAGCCTTTTGCTGGTGCTTCTTGCCCTTGTTTTTATCCGGCTGGTTCGCATCGCCCGTTCGGCTCTTGCCACACTTCCCAACCGGTCTTCCTCTTCACCATTGGTGTACCAATTGGCTAGCCCATAGCCCGACTGAGAGTAGGGATCTCGGTACAACCAAACTTTAGATTCCGCTCTCGAGACCTGACTCCGGCATTGAAGGCACAGATCACCTGGTGTTCGATGACATTCTCCATCGTATTGTGCAGGGTGGTCCACTGCTGGATATACTCTTGAAGAGTCTCACTTTGCCGCTGGACGTAGTGTTGTAACTCGATCAATCCCGAAATTGTACGTGCACTCGAAGGTCTTGACGAAGACTCGAGCCAGGTCATCCCAACAGAATATATTGCCGGGCGGGAGCTGAGTGAGCCAAGCCCGAGAAGATCCTTTAAGAATCAATGGCAAGAGCTTCATGGCCATGCTATCATTGCCGCCACCAATCTGGATAGACACCTGGTAGTCCTCCAACCAGATCTCTGGCTTTGACTCGCCGGTGAACATTTATGATCCCTGTGTCCAACCTGAAGTTGTTGGCCATCTCTGCAGCCTGAATGTACCGACTGAAACACTTGAGGCCGGAGGGTACGAAACCAATTGGTGCATCAACATCAAGGCCCTCCCTCAGGGCCCGACTCCTATCGACCAAACTCCGAGCGGGAACTGATGTCACATTGAACTGTGGGTCTCCGATCGCCATCGCGTGGTTGCCTGCTGTCGTAGGGTTGGCGCCCGTATGAGATGTCTCGCGATGGGGGCATCAGAGTGCGATCATAATCGCCGTGCCACCGGGGCGAAGTGACTTGATCATGCCTCCGGTCTCCGCATTGATCTCTTGAAGAGGAAGATGCCCGACGCCTCCAGAGCTGAGTGGGCAATGGGCCGACTGAACGGTCTCAACACACACCGACGTGCCATGGATACGATCCCTGGACTGGGACACCACTGTGTTCTGTGACTGCACCATCTCCAGGAGCGCCTGGATCTGACGGATCCCTTCTCCGGTCGTAGATCCAGAGGGCTAGATGGAATCAACGATCCGTGTGGCCACTGCCAAATTTTGCAGCAGAGTGTGATACGTCTCCAACGTATCAATAATTTTTGATTGTTCCATGCTATTATATTACCCCTTTTAGATGTTTATCGGCTTTATTTTACACATTTATATCATTTTTGGGACTAACCTATTAACCGGAGGCCCAGCCCATATTGCTATTTTTTTTACCTATTTCAGTATTTCGAAGAAAAGGAATATCAAACGGAGTCCAAACGGAATGAAACCTTCGGGAGCGTGATTTTTGGAACAAATCTGATCCAGAGAGCTTAGAGTGCAAGTCAAGAAGCTCCCGAGGGCCCCACGAGATAGGGGGTCGCGCCCCCCTGTAGGGCGCCCCCCTGTCTCGTGGGCCCCTCGGGCGGCCACCGACGTACTTCTTATTCCTATATATACCTACGTACCCCGAAAACATCCAGGAGCACCACGAAACACAATTTCCACCGCCGTGACCTTCTGTATCCGCGAGATCTCATCTTGGAGCCTTTGCCGGCACTCTGCCGGAGGGGGAATCAACCACGGAGGTGTCTACATCAACATCCTTGCCCCTCCGATGAGTTGTGAGTAGTTTACCACAGACCTACGGGTCCATAGTTATTATCTAGATGGCTTCTTCTCTCTTTTTGGATCTCAATACAATGTTCTCCCCCTCTCTTGTGGAGATCTATTCGATGTAAACTCTTTTTGCGGTGTGTTTGTCGAGATCCGATGAATTGTGGGTTTATGATCAAGTTTATCTATGAATAATATTTAAATCTTCTATGAATTCTTTTATGTATGATTGAGTTATCTTTGCAAGTCTCTTCAAATTATCAGTTTGGTTTGGCCTACTAGATTGATCTTTCTTGCCATGCGAGAAGTGCTTAGCTTTGGGTTCAATCTTGCGGTGATCTTACCTAGTGACAGAAAGGGTTGCAAGGCACGTATTGTATTGTTGCCATCGAGGATAACAAGATGGGGTTTATATCATATTGCATGTGTTTATCCCTCTACATCATGTCATCTTGCTTAATGCGTTACTCTGTTCTTATGAACTTAATACTCTAGCTGCAGGCAGGAGTCGGTCGATGTGTGGAGTAATAGTAGTAGATGCAGGCAGGAGTCGGTCTACTTGTTATGGACGTGATGCCTATATACATGATCATGCCTAGACAATATCATAACTATGTGCTTTTTTATCAATTGCTCGACAGTAATTTGTTCACCCGCCGTAATACTTATGCTATCTTGAGAGAAGCCTCTAGTGAAACCTATGGCCCTCGGGTCTATCTCTTATCATATTTGCTTTCAATCTACCTTTATTTGCATCTTTACTTTTTGCATCTATCTTATAAAATACCAAAAATATATTTATCTTATCATACTATCTTTATTAGATCTCACTTTCACAAGTGGCCGTGAAGGGATTGACAACCCCTTTATTGCATTGGTTGCGAGTTCTCAGTTTGTTTGTGTAGGTGCGTGGGACTTTTGAGGAGCCTCCTACTGGATTTATACCTTGGTTCTCAAAACTGAGGGCAATACTTACGCTACACTTTGCTGCATCACCCTCTCCTCTTCGAGGAAAACCAACGCAAGCTCAAGACGTAGCAAGAAGGATTTATGGCACCGTTGCCGGGGAGGACTTCACTCAAGTCAAGACATACCAAGTACCCATCACAAACCCATCTCCCTCGCATTTACATTATTTTCCATATGCCTATCATTTTCCTCTCCCCCACTTCACTCTTGCCGTTTTATTCGCCCTCTCTTTCCCAATCTCCTCCTCTCTTTTCGCTTGCCGTTTTTTGTTTGCTTGCGTGTTGGATTACTTGTTGCCATGGCACAAGATAATACCAAGTTGTGTGACTTCTCGAATACCAATAATAATGATTTCCTTAGTACTCCGATTGCTCCTCTTAATGATGTTGAGTCTTGTGAAATCAATACCGCTTTGCTGAATCTTGTTATGAAAGATCAACTAGCCGGCCTTCCTAGTGAAGATGCCGCTACTCATCTAAACAATTTTGTTGATTTGTGTGATATGCAAAAGAAGAAAGATATGGATAACAATATTGTCAAATTGAAGTTATTTCTGTTTTCACTTAGAGATCGTGCTAAAGTTTGGTTTTCGTCTTTGCCTAAAAATAGTATTGATTCTTGGAACAAGTGCAAAGATGCTTTTATCTCTAAGTATTTTCCTCCCACTAAGATCATCACTCTTAGGAATGATATTATGAATTTTAAACAACTTTATCATGAGCATATTGCCCAATCTTGGGAAAGAATGAAATTGATGCTTTGCAATTGCCCTACTCATGGTTTGAATTTATGGATGACCATACAAAAATTTTATGGCGGTTTGAACTTTGCTTCTAGAAATCTCTTAGATTCGGCCGCGGGAGGCACGTTTATGGAAATTACGTTAGGAGATGCTACAAAATTGCTTGATAATATTATGGCTAATTATTCTCAATGGCACACCGAAAGATCTTCTAGTAAAAAGTGCATGCTATAGAAGAAATCAATGTTTTGAGTGGAAAGTTGGATGAACTTATGAAGATGTTTGCTACTAAAAATACTCCTCTTGATCCCAATGAGATGCCTTTGTCTTCCTTGATTGATAATAATAATGAATCTATGGATGTGAATTTTGTTGGTAGGAATAGTTTTGGAAATAATGCTTATAGAGGAAATTGTAATGCTAGACCATTCCCTAGTAATCCCTCTAATAATTATGGAAATTCCTACAATAATTCTTATGGTAATTTTAATAAGATGCCCTCTGATTTTGGGAATAGTGAAAGAATTTATGATTTCTCAGAAGAATTTTAATGCTTTGCTTGAAGAAAAATTGCTCAAAGTTGATGATTTGGCTAGGAACGTTGATAGACTTTCGCTTGATGTTAATTCTCTTAAACTTGGATCTTCTTCTCCTAAGCATGATATCAATGAGTCTCTCAAAGTAATGAGAATTTCCATTGACGAGTGCAAGGAAAGAACCGCTAGATTGCGTGCTAAAAAAGAAAGCTTTATAAAAGCGTGTTCTTCTAGCCTTCATGAAAATAATGATGAGGATCTTAAAGTTATTGATGTGTCTCCGATTAGATCTATGTTTTGCAATATGAATTTTGATGATTATGGGAGTGATGATGAATCAACTTTGCCTAGAAGGTGTCCCAAAAATTCGGAGTCTTTAGATCTTGATGTTAAATTTGGTAAAAGAGAGATTGGAGAATCCTCAACTTCTAATAATATTGAACCTACTATCTCGGATTTCAAGGAATTTGATTATGATAATTCTTCTTTAAAAGGTTGCATTTCCTTGTTGCAATCCGTTGTTAATTCTCCTCATTCTTATAGTCAAAATAAAGCTTTTACCAAACATATAGTTGATGCCTTGATGCAATCTTATGATGAAAAACTTAATTTGGAAGTTTCTATACCTAGAAAACTTAATGATGAGTGGGAACCTACTATAAAGATTAGAATTAAAGATTATGAGAGTTTTGCTTTATGTGATTTGGGTGCTAGTGTTTCCACGATTCCGAAAACTTTATGTGATATTCTAGGTTTCCATGATCTTGATGATTGCTCTTTAAATTTGCACCTTTCGGATTCCACCATTAAAAAGCCTATGGGAAGGATCAATGATGTTCTTATTGTTGCAAATATAAATTTGGTGCCCGTAGATTTTATCATTCTTGATATAGATTGCAATCTTTCTTGCCCAATTATTCTTGGTAGACCTTTCCTTAGAATGATTGGTGCGATTATTGATATGAAGGAAGGGAATATTAGATTCCAATTTCCATTAAAGAAAGGCATGGAGCACTTTCCAAGAAAGAAAGTCAAATGACCTTATCAATCTATCATGCGTGCTACTTATGAATTTAGTGCCAAAGATGGCACTCGTTAGATCTATCCTTACTTTTATGCCTAGCTAGGGGCGTTAAACGATAGCGCTAGTTGGGAGGCAACCCAATTTTCTTTATGTTTTTTGTTTTTGCTCCTGTTTAGTAATAAATCTTGCATCTACCTTCTGTTTAGATGTGCTTTTATCTTTTAATTAGTGTTTCTGCCAAGTAGAACCTATAGGATAACCTATGATGATAGTTGATTTGATTCTGCTGAAAAACAGAAACTTTGCGTGCACGAATATAATTTTGTTAAATCACAGGAACATGAATTTTCATTTCTTCTTTTTGATGCTGTTCAATAAACAAAGTTTCCAGGACTTACTATTTTAGTAGGATTTTTAGAGTTCCAGAAGTTTGCGTTAGTTACAGATTGCTACAGATTGTTCTGTTTTTGATAGATTCTGTTTTTCGTGTGTTGTTTGCTTATTTCAATGCATCTATGGCTATTAATTCAGTATATGAACCATAAAGAAGTTAGAATACAGTAGGTTTAACACCAAATTAAATAAAGAATGAGTTCATTGCAGTACCTTATGTCGTGGTTTTGTTTTCTTTCACTAACGGAGCTTATAAGATTTCCTGTTGAGTTTTGTGTTGTGAAGTTTTCAAGTTTTGGGTAAAGCTTTTATGGACTAAGGAATAAAGGGTGGCAAGATCCTAAGCTTGGGGATGCCCATGGCCCTCCAAGATATTCAATAGTAGCCAAAAGCATAAGCTTGGGGATGCCCTGGGAAGGCATCCCCTCTTTCGTCTTCGTTCATTGGTAACTTTACTTGGAGCTATATTTTTATTCGCTACATGATATGTGTTTTTCTTGGAGCGTCGTGTATTACATTAGTCTTTGCCTTTTAGTTTACCACAATCATCCTTGCTGTACACACCTTTTGGGAGAAGCCTATTTGATTAGAATTTGCTAGAATACTCTATGTGCTTCACTTATATCTTTTGAGCTTGATAGTTTTTGCTCTAGTGCTTCACTTATATCTTTTAGAGCACGGTGGTGTCTTAATTTTGAAGAAATTGCTAGTCTCTCATGATTCACTTATATTATTTTGAGAGTATTTTAGAACAGCATGGTATTTTCTATTATCATAAAGTTGGTCCTAGAATGATGAGCATCCAAGTTGGGTATAATAAAAACTATCATAGGAAGTGAATTGGATGCTATGATCAACTTGATACTTGATAACTGTTTTGAGATATGGAGGCAGTGATATTAAAGTCATGCTAGTTGGGTGATTATGAATTCAAAGAATGCTTGTGTTGAAGTTAGCAAGTCCCTTAGCATGCATGTATGGTTAAAGTTGTGTAACAAATTTGAAACATGAAGTGTACTTGGCTTGTGCATCCTTATGAGTGGCGGTCAGGGACGAGCGATGGTCTTTTCCTACCAATCTATCCCCCTAGGAGCATGCGCGTAGTACTTGAGTTTTTGATGAATTCTAAATTTTTGCAATAAGTATATGAGTTCTTTTGACTAATGTTGAGTCCATGGATTATACGCACTTTTACCTTTTCACCTTTGCTAGCCTCTTCAGTACCGTGCATTGCCCTTTCTCACCTTGAGAGTTGGTGCAAACTTCGCCGGTGCATCCAAACCCCGTGATACGATACACTCTATCACACATAAACCTCCTTATATATTCCTCAAAACAGCCACCATACCTACCCATTATGGCATTTCCATAGCCATTCCGAGATATATTGCCATGCAACTTTCCACCGTTCCGTTCATCATTTTCATGACATACTTTACTTTTGTCATATTGCCATTGCATGATCATGTAGTTGACATCGTATTTGTGGCAAAGCCACCATGCATTATTTTCATACATGTCACTCTTGATTCATTGCACCATCCCGGTACACCGCCGGAGGCATTCATATAGAGTCATATCTTGTTCTAGTTTCGAGTTGTAATCCTTATGTTGTAATCAATAGAAGTGTGATGATCATCATTATTAGAGCATTGCCCAAAGAAAGAAAAGAGAAAAAAAAGAAGAAAGGCCAAAAGAAAAAAAAAGAAAGGCCCAAAAAAAGAAAATAAATAAAAAGGGCAATGTTACTCTCTCTTTTTCCACACTTGTGCTTCAAAGTAGCACCTTGTTCTTCATGTAGTGAGTCTCATATTTTGTGCTTCAAAGTAGCACCTTGTTCTTCATGTAGTCAGTCTCATAGGTTGTCTTTTTCATACTAGTGGAATTTTTCATTATAGAACTTGGCTTGTATATTCCTACGGTGGGCTTCCTCAAATGCCCTAGGTCTTCGTGACCAAGCAAGTTGGATGCACACCCACTAGCTTTCTTTTGTTGAGCATTCATTTATAGCTCTAGTGCGTCCGTTGCATGGCAATCCCTACTCCTCATGTTGACATCAATTGATGGGCATCTCCATAGCACGTTGATTATCCTCGTGTTGGGGAACGTAGTAATTTCAAAAATTTCCTACGCACACGCAAGATCATGGTGATGCATAGCAACGAGAGGGAAGAGTGTTGTCCACATACCCTCGTAGACCAAAAGCGGAAGCGTTATGACAACGCGGTTGATGTAGTCGTACGTCTTCACGATCCGACCGATCCTAGTACCGAACGTACGGCACCTCCGAGTTCAGCACACATTCAGCTTGATGATGATCCCCAGACTCTGATCCAGCAGGGTGTCGGGGATGAGTTCCGTCAGCACGACGGCGTGGTGACGATGATGATGTTCTACCGACACAGGGCTTCGCCTAAGCACCGCTACGATATGACCGAGGTGGAATATGGTGGAGGGGGCACCGCACACGGCTAAGGAACGATCACGAAGATCAACTTGTGTATCCAGAGGTGCCCCCCTGCCCCCGTATATAAAGGAGGGAGGGGGGAGGTGTGGCCGGCCCCCTAGGGGTGTGCCTGGAGGAGTCCTACTCCCACCGGGAGTAGGACTCCCCCTCTTGCCTTGGTGGAGAAGGAAATGGGGGAGGGGAAAGAGGAAAGGCCCTCCCCTTCCTTGTCCTATTCGGACTAGGGGGGAGGGGGCGCGCGGCCTGCCCTGGCCGGCCCTCCTCTTCTCCCTCATGGCCCATGTAGGCCCATTAACCCCCGGGGGGGGGGGGGGTTCCGGTAACCCCCCGGTACTCCCGTAAAATCCCGATTTCACTCGGAATGTTTCCGATATCCAAATGTAGGCTTCCAATATATCAATCCTTATGTCTCTACCATTTCGAGACTCCTCGTCATGTCCGTGATCACATCCAGGACTCCGAACAACCTTCGGTACATCAAAACTTATAAACTCATAATAAAACTATCATTGTAACGTTAAGCGTGCGGACCCTACGGGTTCGAGAACTATGTAGACATGACCTAGAACTATTCTTGGTCAATAACCAATAGAGGAACCTGGATGCTCATATTGGCTCCTACATATTCTACGAAGATCTTTATCGGTCAAACCGCATAACAACATATGTTGTTCCCTTTGTCATCGGTATGTTACTTGCCCGAGATTCGATCGTCGGTATCCAATACCTAGTTCAATCTCGTTACCGGCAAGTCTCTTTACTCGTTCTATAATACATCATCTCACAACTAACTCATTAGTTGCAATGCTTGCAAGGCTTAAGTGATGTGCATTACCGAGAGGGCCCAGAGATACCTCTCCGACAATCGGAGTGACAAAACCTAATCTTGAAATACGCCAACTCAACATGTACCTTTGGAGACACCTGTAGAGCTCCTTTATAATCACCCAGTTACGTTGTGATGTTTGGTAGCACACAAAGTGTTCCTCCGATAAATGGGAGTTGCATAATCTCATAGTTGTAGGAACTTTGTATAAGTCATGAAGAAAGCAATAGCAACATACTAAATGATCAAGTGCTAGGCTAACGGAACGGGTCAAGTCAATCACATCATTCTCCTAATGATGTGATCCCGTTAATCAAATGACAACAGATGCCTATGGTTAGGAAACATAACCATCATTGATTAATGAGCTAGTCAAGTAGAGGCATACTAGTGACATTAAGTTTGTCTATGTATTCACACATGTATTATGTTTCCGGTTAATACAATTCTAGCATGAATAATAAAAATTTATCATGAAATAAGGAAATAAATAATAACTTTATTATTGCCTCTAGGGCATATTTCCTTCACCTCGTCAATGTGAGACTTTCTCCTTTTTTTGTCTTCTCCACACAATCCCCATCATCATGTTCTATTCCACCCATAGTGCTATATCCATGGCTCACGCTCATGTATTGCATGAAGGTTGAAAAAATTTGAGATTATTTAAGTATGAAACAATTGCTTGGCTTGCCATCAGGGGTATAGAAGTTGGGAACATCTTTGTGGGACGAAAATGAAGCATAGCCTAACTATATGATTTTGTAGGGATGAACTTTCTTTTGCCATGTTATTTTGAGAAGACATGATTACTTTGATTAGTATGCTTGAAGTGTTACTATTTCTTATGTCAATATGAACTTTTATTTTGTATTCATTTGGATCTGAACATTCATGCCACAATAAAGAAAATTACATTATGAATTATGCTAGGTAGCATTCCACATCAAAAATTCTCCTTTTATCATTTACCTACTCGAGGACGAGCAGGAATGAAGGTTGGGGATGCTTGATACGTCTCCAACCTATCTATAATTTTTGATTGTTCCATGCTATTATATTACCCCTCTTAGATGTTTATGGGCTTTATTTTACACATTTATATCATTTTTGGGACTAACCTATTAACCGGAGGCCCAGCCCATATTGCTGTTTTTTTGCCTATTTCAGTATTTCGAAGAAAAGGAATATCAAACGGAGTCCAAACGGAATGAAACCTTCGGGAGCGTGATTTTTGGAACAAATCTGATCCAGAGAGCTTGGAGTGTAAGTCAAGAAGCTCCCGAGGGCCCCACGAGATAGGGGACCCCCCCTGTAGGGCGCGCCCCCTGTCTCGTGGGCCCCTCGGGCGGCCACCGATGTACTTCTTATTCCTATATATACCTACGTACCCCGGAAACATCCAGGAGCACCACGAAACACAATTTCCACCGCCGTAACCTTCTATATCCGCGAGATCTCATCTTGGAGCCTTCGCCAGCACTCTGCCGGAGGGGGAATCAACCACGGAGGGCTTCTACATCAACATCCTTGCCCCTCCGATGAGTTTTGAGTAGTTTACCACAGACCTACGGGTCCATAGTTATTAGCTAGATGGCTTCTTCTCTCTTTTTGGATCTCAATACAATGTTCTCGCCCTCTCTTGTGGAGATCTATTCGATGTAAACTCTTTTTGCGGTGTGTTTGTCGAGATCCGATGAATTGTGGGTTTATGATCAAGTTTATCTATGAATAATATTTGAATCTTCTATGAATTATTTTATGTATGATTGAGTTATCTTTGCAAGTCTCTTCGAATTATCAATTTGGTTTGGCCTACTAGATTGATCTTTCTTGCCATGGGAGAAGTGCTTAGCTTTGGGTTCAATCTTGCGGTGATCTTACCCAGTGATAGAAAGGGTAGCAAGACACGTATTGTATTGTTGCCATCGAGGATAACAAGATGGGGTTTATATCATATTGCATGTGTTTATCTCTCTACATCATGTCATCTTGCTTAATGCGTTACTCTGTTCTTATGAACTTAATACTCTAGATGTAGGCAGGAGTCGGTCGATGTGTGGAGTAATAGTAGTAGATGCAGGCAGGAGTCGGTCTACTTGTTATGGATGTGATGCCTATATACATGATCATGCCTAGATAATCTCATAACTATGTGCTTTTCTATCAATTGCTCAACAGTAATTTGTTCACCCACCGTAATACTTATGCTATCTTGAGAGAAGCCTCTAGTGAAACCTATGGCCCCAGGGTCTATCTCTTATCATATTTGCTTTCAATCTACCTTTATTTGCATCTTTACTTTTTGCATCTATCTTATAAAATACCAAAAATATATTTATCTTATCATACTATCTTTATTAGATCTCACTTTCGCAAGTGGCCGTGAAGGGATTGACAACCCCTTTATTGCGTTGGTTGCGAGTTCTCAGTTTGTTTGTGTAGGTGTGTGGGACTTTTGAGGAGCCTCCTACTGGATTGATACCTTGGTTCTCAAAACTGAGGGAAATACTTACACTACACTTTGCTGCATCACCCTCTCCTCTTCGAGGAAAACCAACACAAGCTCAAGACGTAGTAGAGTTCTATGTACCTGGTCCTTCCAAGGCTGGTCACTCAGGAAAAGCCGGCACTTATGCTGACCGGAACTAGGTTGCTGGCGGGTGCGGTCATCTAGCTCCTTTTCCAGCTACTCAAGGCGGTATCTCTTGACCAAAGTGGCCAAGCGTGCCGACTCCATGGCCAGAGCCTCCGGGGTCGTCCGAGTGATAGGGGTGTGTAGAGCCTGCTTGTTCTTCCAATGGAGCTCCTCGCGCTGCTCCCGGGTGAGTGCCTGAGGGACATATGGCTCGTGGTGGGGGGAAAGGTCATCCCCGCTGCCCCCATTGGTATGCCCGCATGAAGTGCCTGTATTATCGGCCATGAGAACCTCCGCCATCTACTCGGTGCTCCTGCACTCGGACTCCTTGGAGGAGTCATCATGAAGCCCTTTCGAGAGGTCGAGGGCGGGCTCGTCAGACTCGAGAGCCGCCACATATTCCGCCATGGCCTGAAGGGCCACTGCGTGCTTGATCCAACACTGCAGCCGCGAGCATACGGAGTGCTTGCGATGGCGTACAACGGGTAGGAGAGGAGGCACTCGTTACGGAAGTAATGGCTGCCAGAGAAGGACTCCAAATGAGGATACATGGAAGTGCGCTGCACCATGGATGGGCGCTGCCTCCACGTCCAACGGGGCCTCGTGAAGCCATGTTGAGTCATCAGCGATGAAGCTGAGTGTTCCGAACCGGATTTCGACACCGACTAACATGATGATGACGATGATGAAATTACACTTGCACCGTAAAATTGCTAGACATGCAGCCCCACGGGGGCGCCAACTGTCGGGATTATGTCCTGAGAATGAGTACTAGGGGTATGAAAGAGGGGCAGAGCCTAGCTACAACGCAAGTGTAACACTCGGTGTTTACAGGATCATGACCCTCTCGGAGGAGGTAACAGCCCTACGTCTCGTGCCTCGAGGCTTGTTTTATTCGGGGGGTATGATTGCGGAGATTGCTTGACCCTTGCTCTGGAGGAAGAGAATGGCTTATATGGAGTGCGCCATAGCCTCCTTCACTCCAACATCGCTAGGGTAGTTAATGCTCATAACTACGGCAATTACATGTGTAAATAGTCACAACTATGGCAGTTACAGGTAACTGTAGCTATGATTATACTTAAAGAATGACTTAGGATTCCTTGACTGTTGCAGCTCCCACGTCGTCCCTTCATCTCCTTTGTCCGAGTGATAGTGGTCACGCCGACCGGAGAGTTGATGTCCGAGTGTTGTCGAGGTGACTGAGTGGACTTCTAGTTATACGCATACGAATGCTAATGTGGTCTAAAGACCTATCAATGATGGATGATAGGTCTTTGACCCTACCTGTAGTAGGTGACCTCATCATCCCGGGCTCACCTCGCCATTCACCCCCGCCACTACAGAAAAAAAACCACATCCGTGATGATACATGTTTATCACAGTAGGTCATGTTTTCTGTCATGCATGTACATCCATGACGATTTTATGATAGAATCAAGATAGTCATACTTGTGTTGTCGTAGAAGTGTTCCATGACAATACCAAAATTATCATCATGGAAGTGTCCACTTCCATGACGATAAATGGTGCATCATGGAAGTGCTTTCATCAAGGGTAACCAACATGTGGCATCCACCATAACGGGTCGTCGTTAAGCTATCGGGTTCCGGTTTTATCGGATAACCCATTAACCGTCCTGACCAATCGGGATTTTCCACGTGTAAAATTCTCATTCGCCCGCGGATCCACATGTCGGCACAGCGTTGGGACAATTGTCATCCATTGAAAGGACAGGACACGCCTATGATACGTTGACACGTGGCTCGTCCCAATAGTGGCCCATTCAGGTCAAAAGGCCAGCACGTTTGACCTGGTCAAAAGGTAACGACCGGCCCACCACTACTACAGGATGCTGCTAACACAACACTACGATTACAGACCCTTCGACGAAACTGTGTGCGATGCAATAATCGCAAACGGTGGTGTAAAAAAACCATCAAAAAGATGCAAAACGTTTGCGATGATGGATGCATCAAACACAGTTCAGATATTAGTTGCGTGTGCAATGCAGGGCATACGATTCAGTTCAATTAACTGTTTGCGATGAGGGGGAACAAAAGAAACGAACAGCTAGATGTAGGTGTGTGTGATATACAGCATACGGTTCACTCGGATGAACTGTTTGTGATTAGGCAACACAAAAGAAACAGTCAACCACATCAAGGTGTGTGCGATATATGGCATGTTGTTCACTCGGAATTTTTTGCCTTGAGACAAGAGAACAGAAACGGTTCAATATAACAAGATGTGTGTGATATGCGGCAAACAGGCATGTAATCAGAAATGTGTGCAAAGACCGATAATAACACAGACGATTGCTTCTAATAAGACGTATGCGATATGCTCTATCTACACAACATCTATTGGTCATTGGGGGACGTACGGGCGGTCATCCAGATACGCCATAAGGATGCAAAGAGGCATCCTATATCAGCAAGGACTAGCTGTTCCACCAGTAGCTCATGTAAGAGAACTCTCAAGTTAAGTGTGCTCAGGCTAGAGCAGCCATAAGATGGGTGACTGGATGGGAAGTTGTGTTGATGTTAAATTAACTGATAGGATGGGTCATATATATCGAATTAAATGACTAATATGACCCATCATATGAGTTAATTTAACCTCGAGGTCCTTATTTTTTATTTTTTATTTTTTAACACATGTTAAAGATGGTCTACGGCATTACTTTTTGACAATGTGTATACATGGCATATAGTTGATCCATCCGACCTGTTTGTGATGGAATAAGCCGTGTGTGTTGTGGGCAAACGCTTGCTAGTGTACAACCATTTGCGATTGATGAATTCATCACCAAAGGGTTCCCTAGTGTGGTCCGTGTTCATCTCATCATCATCTACTTCTTGTGCTAGCTCGATGTTCCTTATATGCTAAGTTTCCATTAATGGATGGCATTTTATGAACATGCCACCGTTTCTCGCCATTTCCTTACCTGTTTCCCGCCACCCAGCGATATTGCGCATAAAACTAGGCGCGGTGATACGTCCATTTTTCATCATGCTTTTATATCGATATTTATTGCATTATGGGCTGTTACTACACGTTATGTCACAATACTTATGGCTATTCTCTCTTATACCCGCCATTTCCTTAAACCCAATTTTGCCATGAGAGTCCACCATACCTACCTATGGATTGAGTAAAATCCTTCAAGTTGTCATGCTGCAAGCAATAAAAATTGCTCTCTAAATATATATGACTTATTAGTGCGGAGAAAATAAGCTTTCTACGATCGTGTGATATGGAAGTAACAAAAGCGACAGACTACATAATAAAGGTTCATATCACAAGTGGCAATATAAAATGACGCTCTTTTGCATTAAGATTTTGTGCATCCAACCCTAAAAGCACATGACAACCTCTGCTTCCCTCTGCGAAGGGCCTATCTTTTACTTTATGCAAGAGTCAAGGTGATCTTCACCTTTCCCTTTTTCATTTTATCCTTTGGCAAGCACCTCGTGTTGGACAGATCCTGATATATATATCCAATTGGATGTAAGTTAGCATGAACTATTATTGTTGACATCACCCAAAGGTGAATACGTTGGGAGGCAGAATTATAAGCCCCTATCTTTCTCAGTGTCCGATTAAAACTCCATAACCATAAGTATTGCGTGAGTGTTAGCAATTGTAGAAGACTATATGATAGTTGAGTATGTGGACTTGCTGAAAAGATCTATTCTTGACTCTTTCTGATGTTATGATAAATTGCAATTGCTTCAATGACTGAGATTATAGTTTGCTAGTTCCCAATGAAGTTTCTGAACCATACTTGACATTGTGAATAGATTGTTACTTGAGCATGAGAAATCATATGACAAAATCCATATATGTTGTTGTTATAAGAATGATCATGCTGCCCTCATGTCCATATTTTATTTTTATCGACACCTCTATCTCTAAACATGTGGACATATTTTTTGATTTCGGCTTCCGCTTGAGGACAAGCGAGGTCTAAGCTTGGGGGAGTTGATACGTCCATTTTGCATCATGCTTTTATATCGATATTTATTGCATTCTGGGCTGTTACTACACGTTATGTCACAATACTTATGGCTATTCTCTCTTATTTTACAAGGTTTATCGTGAAGAGGGAGAATGCTGATAACTGGAATTCTGGCTGGAAAAGGAGCAAATATTGGAAACCTATTCTGCATAGCTCCAAAAATCCTGAAACTCCATGAAAGTCACTTTTGGAATTAATAAGAATTATTGAGCGAAGAAAATACTAGAGGGGGCCCACACCCTGGCCAGGAGGGTGCCCCTCCCCCTAATGGGCGCGCCCCCTGCCTCCTGGGCCCCCTGGTGGCCCTCCGGTGCCCATCTTCTGCTATATGAAGGCTTTTGCCCTGGAAAAAATCATAAGCAAGCTTATGGGACGAAACTCTGCCGCCACGAGGCGGAACCTTGGCGGAACCAATATAGGGCTCCGGTAGAGCTGTTCTGCCGGGGAAACTTCCCTCAGGGAGGGGGAAATCATCATCATCATCACCAACGATCCTCTCATTGGGAGGGGGTCAATCTCCATCAACATCTTCATCAGCACCATCTCCTCTCAAAACCCTAGTTCATCTCTTGTATCCAATATTGTATCAAAACCACAAATTGGTACCTATGGGTTGCTATTAGTGTTGATTACTCCTTGTAGTTGATGCTAATTGGTTTACTTGGTGGAAGATCATATGTTCAGATCCTTAATGCATATTAATACTCCTCTGATCATGAGCATGAATATGCTTTGTGAGTAGTTACGTTTGTTCCTGAGGACATGGGTGAAGTCTTGCTATTAGTAGTCATGTGAATTTGGTATTCGTTCGATATTTTTGTCAGGACCCCGACTCGATGTCACATCGATCTAGCCTGTAGCACCTCATATCACTTTGCGGCCTCACGCACGGTATCCCCACGGGTGTCGCCTTACCTTTGCCCGGGACCGTTTGCGCCTTTTGGCTCACGTATATGATAGTGTCGCTAGCATCCATATGATAAGGAGCCCGGGCTGACATGACTAGTCGTAAACCCAAAGTGGCACAGACTTACAGGGACAGGCATCCATGACCCAGCATCGAACGTGTCGGTCATCAGCGAGTGAATCCAGGCTGTAGCACTGGGCTAGCAGGACTCCGGTGAACCGGGCTGTAGCGGGCTAACAGGACTCTGGTATTCATCGCGTGACATTTCCCCGAAGGGACAGACACAGGAACGAAGAAGGACACATGCCGGCCAGCCTAAGTGTTCCGGAGCAGTAGCAAGCTTCCATGGCTCAGTGGAAACACTAGGAGACATTTCCCGGTAAGAGAGGCTACTAAAGATAAACAACTAGATGGTCAGATCCCACACATACCAAGCATTTCAATAACATACACACAATATGCTCGATATGTGCAAATACAACATGGCATCACAACATGACTCTACAAATCAAGTATTTTAATCAATAGGCTCCGAGGAGCGAGATATTACAAACATGGGTCTCATGACCCAACAATCAGAGCATACAAGTCAAAGCACAAGCGGAAGCTATCATGTCTGAGTACAGACATCTATAAATGAAAAAGGCTGAGAAGCCTGACTATCTATCAGATCCTGCCGAGGGCACAAGATCGTAGCTGAGGTATCAAGCTAAACGTCGAAGTCCACGTGGAACTACTAGTGAGACTGAAGTCTCTCTGCAAAACATAAAATAGGCAAACGTGAGTACAAATGTACCCAGCAAGACTTACATCAGATCTATCTACACATGCATCATTATCAACAAAGGGGATGGTGGAGTTTGACTGCAGCAAGCCAACTTTGACTCGGTGGCTATCCTGAACTACGACTGCAAGTAACTCTTTTGAGGTGGCGCACACGAGTCCACATATTCACCATATCAATACACCACTATGGATCCGCTCCCGTCTCCCTACGAGAACGCCATCCATAGCACTCACGCTTATCTTGCGCATTTTAAAGTATCCACTTTCACTTGTCTATGAACTGATATAAGCAATCCAGAAGTCCTTTTCCGCGGACACGGCTATTCGAATAGATGATGTTAACCCTGCAGGGGTGTACTTCTTCATACATGTTTCCACCACTTAGCGTCTGCACACGACATGTGCTCGGCAGACTTCAAGCGAAAGCTGACGTGGGTGTAGACCACGACCTACCTAAACACTCAAGTCTCTAGTCCAGGTTTATCGCCTATTCGGGTTCCATCCATGAGGAGATCCGGCCGGAGTTTCGCTCACAGCCCCAAACGATGTGAACAGGGTTCCGTGACACCAAACGGGCGCCCGGTATACCCGGCCACGTGCCTACCGCATCACAGCCCACCCCTACGGTCAGCGCTGTCCACGGCCTCCAGCATACTACAAACACCAGAAACTACTTGCAACTCCTGGACAGAGGACAAGGGTGAATAAGAAGTCGAGCGGGGTCATATTTCAGGGCCCAATGTATGGTAGTAGCTGAATCATGGATCACAAACACAGAACTCAGTTCCTGAGGACGGCTGCAATGAGACAACCCACCATGTACTCCTACATGGCCTCTCAGCGCTACCTTTACCAAATCGTGTTCACACACTTAGCTCACACACAGTAGGACATGTTCACACGCCTCTGATTCATCCCCGATTAATCAGACCTGACTCAACTCTAAGCAGTAGCAGGCATGACAAACAAGCATGAATGAGTAGGCATAACAGGGCTCAAACAACTCCTACTCATGCTAGTGGGTTTCATCTATTTACTGTGGAATGACAGGTCATGCAAAGGATAAAGGGGTTCAGCTACCGCAGCAAGTAACAGATGAATCGTTGTTGTCCTAATGCAGTAAAAGAGAGCAGGAGCGAGAGAGTGGGATTGTATCGGAATGAACAAGGGGGTTTTGCTTGCCTGGCACTTCTGAAGATAACATTGAGTCTTCATCAGTGTCAACGATCACATAATCGGTATCACGTCTATCGAGAGGGGACAAATACCGGCAACATAGAAAGGAACACAATCAATGCAATGCACAATATGATGCATGATCATGACATGGCAAAATGAATGTGTTTTGAGCTAATGCAACTAGCAACAGATTAAATGAAGTTGGTTTGAATACAAGATTCAAATTCAAACTCCATATGTGATTATTCAAATGCCATTTAATTGATTTGTCCTAAACAGCAGCTATAAGTTGTTCTAACATGCATGAAAATGGTATAGATGGATTCCTTGAATTTTTCTGATAATTTTTCATATATAATTTATTTAATTTGGAGTTACGGTTAATTTTCTATGATTTATTGAAGTTTATACAATTTTCTGGAATTTCAGAATTAAATTAAATCCAGAAATGATTATGACGTCAGCACCACGTCACAGTGACGTCAGCAGGTCAAAGGCGTCGACCAGGTCAAACCTGACCAGTGGGGTCCACTGGTCAGTGACCCAGTCAACTAACCAAGTTAGTTTAGCCCTAACTAACTTAGTTAGCCGGGCGGGGCCCGCATGTCAGTGGCCTATCTAATTAGCTAACTTAATTAACGCTAACTAATCTGACCCTAATCAAGCAGGCGCCTGGGCCCACACGTCAGGGGGTCAAACCCCGGGTCAAACCCGCCGGAGTTGACCCGCGGCTTGTCGCCGGCGACGCCAGCAACGGCGGAGGGCGTCGGAAACGCTGCTCCGGCCACGGTTTGATGCGCGGGTGGGTGCTACGAGTAGCTGGCGATGTGGCGCATCCAACGGTGGCGGTGTTTGGTGCTGGGGTGGCCGGAGTTAACGGCGGCGAGCTCTTTTGCGGCCGCCGGAGTTCGGCTATCGACGGGAACTATGCCACAGAGCACGGGAGGAGCAGCAGTTGGGTGATTTGAGCTCCTTCGGATGCGCTGAGCGCGTTGGCGGGCTCATAAGCAAGCGGTGACGGCTGTGGCCGCGACGGCGCCATGGCCGGCGGCGAGGGATTCTCGGGCAAGGTGGTGGGGCTAGCTAGAGAGGGAGGTGGGGCACGGGGAGAGGGGGAATCGGGTCGAGGGCTCACCGCGGAGCTGCAGGGAGGGTTAGTGGGCTCGGGGGCGCGTCGGAGTGGCCGAATCGACGGAGAAGATCCTCGGCGGCCGGCGAGGGGGAAAACGTCGGGGGCGGCGTTCCGGGGCTCTTCTGGTCGCGTGAGACGACGAGGAGGACGAGGGAGGACCGGCGGAGCTCTGGGAGGCGTCAGGGAGACGAGACGGTGGCTGTGGCCGCGCGAGCGCTGGTCGGCGGCGACGGCCTCCATTCGGTCGCGGGAGGGGAAACAGAGGAGCGAGGGGGAGGGAGGAGCGAGGGAGAGCTACGGGAGAGTGAGAGAGGTCGTGGGGAACGAGGGGGGGAGTGCATGGCTCCCTCGGGTGCCTCCAGCGGCGAGCAGGTAAGCAGGAGGTGGCCGGAGCTCTTCGGGCGCGCGCCACGCCTCGCCTCTGCCTACTGGCAGAGGAAGAAGAGGACAAGGGGGGAGGAGGTGGGCTGGGCCAGCGGGAGGAGCTGGGCCGGCTACAGGTAAGTGGCCCAGGTACGGTTCTTTCTCTCTCTTTCTGTTTTAATTCTGTTTTTCTATTTTTTTAAATTTGTTTTGGCATTGTTTTGAATTTAAACAAATTCAAACAATGCCAAAAACTCCTCTGAATATTTTTATTTGCTAGATGGACTTTTCCAACAGCACATAAAGCATTTTAGAGTTATTTGAAAATATATCCCATATATTATGAATATAATTCCAAATTCAAATACAATAATGGTTTAAATTCAGTGCTCAAAATATTCCTCAAAATGTTCATTATTTTTGGTTTGGTGCAAAACCCTTGCCAAAATATAACCAACATTATTTAAGGCCATTTTGGAACATTGAATGCATTTTCCCAGGGTTCTTTGCCCCTCTTTTATTTAAGTTTTTGAGGCTTCCAAAATTCCTCAGTTCAAGTTTCAAAAATTTAAACATGATGCAAGCAAGATGCAACACTAGACAGCACCAGAAGCTAGGGATGTGACAACTCACCCCCACTAAACAAGAATCTCGTCTTGAGATTCAAGCGTAGAGTAAGATGAAGGGGAAATGCAAACTAGTATAATCTTCATGATCCAGGGTGCACTTCAAATGAACGTTGATTCGATCACCATCATTGTCTTGAAGTCTTGCCTTGAAAAAAAAATCATGTCAACATGACATGGAGGAAAGAAGGAGACTCTAGCAGGGTCGATCTTCTCGAAGATCGAACAACTCACGGAGCGAGACATAGGACCATCTCTCGGGTTGAGACACGAGATACACATCAAGAGGGGTGGAAAGAGACGGATGACGAAGGTTCACTAGGTAGACCACAATTTCACGCTTAAGAAGGTGGTAAACGATTGTCAACGTAGCGAGGAGTTGAGTTGCCATGATACCATAACGATACACCTTAGGGAAGGTGACTCGTAGAGATATCCCTTTAAGTGGCAAAAAGAATTACTTTTGATTCAGAGATCATTGAAACTCTTTAAACCAGCCTAAGACAATTCTCGAGCGATCGTTTGGAGGGGGTCGGTAGAATGGCAAACTCAAACTTGGATGATGTGGATTACCTTGTTGAAGACAACGTAATGGATGAATTTGCTTACCACCGGAAATGGAAGAGACCCATGGTAGAATGGCACATTGGTGGTGCAAGCTAGGAACAAAATGCAATGCTGGGAATGATTCTGGTAACTGGGGAAGAACCCAACAAAAGAGAGTGGATTCACTGTTTGAAAGGGTCATGGCATTGCCGAGGAAACTGAGAGGAATCCCAGTTAGCGTCGATGATAACACCTAGCGCTTGAGCGTGCTCTCAAGAACTTGAGCATTTCCACAACCGTCAAGGTTTTATCAACAACCGCGTCAAGGGTGCTGACAACACAACATACTACCATGATGAATAGCGATGGACGATGCAGATGCGAAGGAGGATAACACTTTCTCAGATTTCACCTTAGCGAGGCCAAGCAAATAAAATTTGGATGATCGACCGAGAGACATTTAGCACTCCGCTTCTAATGTTCTCCTTGATGTGCTAGTGTAACCCATTCATAGAAATGGTCTGGTATCTAGGGCATCAAGTAAAAGGTCGGACTTCGGGATCTCAAAATCCATAGGGGCAACTAGGGAGTAAATCCTACGAAATCCCTATGGGGAGGTGGCCAACTTCCTCAATCAAGATATTATAATAACAGGTCTTCCGGCTGGGTGTGTTGGCCACGACATCCACTTTACCGGTTATCGAGGGACCAATATTATAGTTCTTGGAGAATGTTCCAACCATCATATCTGCCTGAGATTCAGATCTGGTTGGTGTCAGGATATTCCAGACTCATCGAGTCTAGGAAGAAAAACGAAAGTTTGCAACACAAATCGACGAGATGACGTTGCGAGATTCTCGGGGAATGAACTACGATAGTAAGCTCCAAAACATGAGCTGGTTCTGCTACAAACATATGAACACGTTGTCCCAGACAAGCATGACCACGTGGTAGTCTTACAATAAAACACTACCGAGTTCTGGTTGGGAACCATCACCGTGGATAATGAAGTCCTTGCATAAGTCATATGATTAGCTCTTATGAAGGAACTTCTTCTCCTTGAACAAATCAATCAGTGGCTTGGTGTGCTCGGGACACATATGGAATGAAGGTTGCAAGTCTCCAGACCACAGAATACTTCGCACGTGTGCATGACTGATTTGGGATGATTCCAAGGAAACAAAACAATCTTCCTCAAATTCATGGCGGCAACTTGCATCATATGCACATGAATTAGGGAGAATCACTACTTTCATTCAAACATATGCTTCATGAACGAAACACGAAGAAATGCTTACACAAGTTTCCAACACTAGGTTGATGTTCAACATGATTCATGGGGGGGAGACAAAATGCTACTGATGGGCTCAACAGCAACTCATCGGAATTTCCATATCACTGGACTTCCACCATCATGTGAACACGGTGATAGCATTGGTCAGACCAAAGATGTACTGGTGTATGCTCGAGGGATCAACCACGAGTAGGACGACATTACGAGCATCGTTGGTACTGATTTGATTTGACAATATCCCACACTCAAATCAAGGGATTGATAAGACAATAGGTCCAGCAACTGATCGCAGGGACCAATCGATGAAGATATCATCTTCTTTCAACACACACTACACAAGAATATCCCTTTGGAACGAACTAAGTCAGGCAAGCTTTTATCTTCCAACTCTCCAAGTTGTCGTTTAGCTTAACCAACTAGCTCAGGGGTATCCAACACGGATTCTTGGAGAAAGGGTGGTTTACAATAAACCAACTTGATCACGAGCTCAACATAGCGGTCAGGTGACAACCTGGTAGTACTTCCGAGAAGATCTTCGGAAAATCACGAACCACCGGTATGTTACTAAGCTCGAGAACAATCTCGCTTTTGAGGGCAAGACGATATGATCAAATGAGTGAGGACTTGACAAGATCCTAACTCATCAATCAAAGAGTGCACCAGGAAATAAAGACTAGGTAGCACGATCAATCTTAGAATGGTGATTCAATAACCAACATACTAGGAATAAAATTATTATCCTTTAACTACCAAGCAACGAGGTTGCTAGGAGTATTGATTCCATACATCACAATTCATTTGTCGGTATTCCGGTTGCATCAACACGAGGGCCGAGGAATGACTAATGATGGTGAGAAGTATCACTACGTCAAAATTCATGAGAGTTGGTGCAGTTCTCATGACAATTCTGACATAAAGGGGGTAATATTCCAAGGTAGAACAGAACCAAAAGCTGGATTGGCATTTGATCTGCGGAATACAACTACTTTGACCCAATCCTAGATATGGATGAGGTACTGGAGTTTGTTTCTCCTAGTCATTCAGGACAGAATGGCTTGACGGACCACAAGAGTAATAGGCATCGATAAACGAACGCACGCATACTCTTGACTATCAATTGATAGACGAAGGTCAGTAGACAACTAAAGAGGGACAACTCAAAGGAACATATAACTTTCTGAGTTGTGGATGCATAAATTAGTATGTCGAACCGAGTTCAACATAATTCTTCCGGATAACCCATGCAGAAAGGTAGAACTGGCAGAGTCACGATTTATGAATGGAGAACTCCTCAGGAGTACTCTAATTGTGATCTTTTAATCCAATAAACATCTGCCATAAGCGGTTCATAGTATTTGGAAGAAGGAAATACCACGGACCTCGAGGACTATCGCAAAGTTACTAATATCCTAAGGAACTAGCAAACACTATCAACATGAAGTAAGTAGAGTGAATCTCGGGTTCAAGAACCCAGGAATAGAATACCTACTACTAAGTAGCATCACAGGATGCTTTCGAGAATGATGGCCAGAATCATCACACTAGGACACAATTCATGGCTAGACCACTAGATGATCCCCTGAGACACCTAGGGTCATAATAATAACTCCAACATAAAGGTTGAGGCAGTAGAGTACCTCAGCTCAACAATTTGTGTGATTAACCTGGCCTAACAGACATTGAAACCGGAGAAAAAGGATTTTGCAAATGCATCAGACTATTTAGAAACCTGGAATGACTCGGACAGCATAACGGCTGTAAATGCTCAGAAAAGATTTGAGACATTCACAAAAATGGTGGCATAACCACTCAGAAGCACAATATCACGGTTTCGAGATCAACAATTAACATACGGAAGCAGTAAAAACTGAACAGAGGCTTAAGTCCAAAATCTTATAAGTCTACGGATTAGTAACACGTGATCCTGATAGAAAGAAGAGATAGCCTAGTTCCTTAACCCTGTAGGAAAGATAAGATGACTCAGATCAGAAGGGCATGAGGTATAAGGAGTAAAAAGAGCCTTACATGCCATCCCACAATCAATTCCCTTACATATAACTAAAGCATTTCTAGACTCAACTTCGACCAGTTTGGCTTGGCAATCCTACAGGCAGTCAAGCTCTGATACGAACGCTGTCAGGACCCCGACTCGATGTCACATCGATCTAGCCTGTAGCACCTCATATCACTTTGCGGCCTCACGCACGGTATCCCCACGGGTGTCGCCTTACCTTTGCCTGGGACCGTTTGCGCCTTTTGGCTCACGTATATGATAGTGTCGCTAGCATCCATATGATAAGGAGCCCGGGCTGACATGACTAGTCGTAAACCCAAAGTGGCACAGACTTACAGGGACAGGCATCCATGACCCAGCATCGAACGTGTCGGTCATCAGCGAGTGAATCCAGGCTGTAGCACTGGGCTAGCAGGACTCCGGTGAACCGGGCTGTAGCGGGCTAACAGGACTCTGGTATTCATCGCGTGACATTTCCCCGAAGGGACAGACACAGGAACGAAGAAGGACACATGCCGGCCAGCCTAAGTGTTCCGGAGCAGTAGCAAGCTACCATGGCTCAGTGAAACACTAGGAGACATTTCCCCGTAAGAGAGGCTACTAAAGATAAACAACTAGATGGTCAGATCCCACACATACCAAGCATTTCAAAACATACACACAATATGCTCGATATGTGCAAATACAACATGGCATCACAACATGACTCTATGACTCAAGTATTTATGCAATAGGCTCCGAGGAGCAAGATATTACAAACAGAGGTCTCACGACCCAACATTCAGAGCATACAAGTCAAAGCACAAGCGGAAGCTATCATGTCTGAGTACAGACATCTAGAAATGAAAAAGGCTGAGAAGCCTGACTATCTACCAGATCCTGTCGGGGCACAAGATCGTAGCTGAGGTAACAAGCTAAACGTCGAAGTCCAAGCGGAACTACTAGTGAGACTGAAGTCTCTCTGCAAAAACATAAAATAGGCAAACGTGAGTACAAATGTACCCAGCAAGACTTACATCAGAACTAACTACATATGCATCATTATCAACAAAGGGGTGGTGGGGTTTAACTGCAGCAAGCCAGCTTTGACTCGGTGGCTATCCTAAACTACGACTGCAAGCGACTCTTTTGAGGTGGCGCACACGAGTCCACATATTCACCATATCAATACACCACTATGGATCCGCTCCCGTCTCCCTACGAGAACACCATCCATAGCACTCACGCTTATCTTGCGTATTTTAGAGTATCCACTTTCACTTGTCTATGAACTGATATAAGCAACCCAGAAGTCCTTTTCCGCGGACACGGCTATTCGAATAGATGATGTTAACCCTGCAGGGGTGTACTTCTTCATACATGTTTCCACCACTTAGCGTCTGCACACGACATGTGCTCGGCAGACTTCAAGCGAAAGCCGACGTGGGTGTAGACCACGACCTACCTAAGCACTCAAGTCTCTAGTCCAGGTTTATCGCCTATTCGGGTTCCATCCATGAGGAGATCCGGCCGGAGTTTCGCTCACAGCCCCAAACGATGTGAACAGGGTTCCCGAGATACCAAACGGGCATCCGGTACACCGTGCCACGTACCTACCGCATCACAGCCCACCCCTACGGTCAGCGCTGTCCACGGCCTCCAGTAAGCTACAAACACCAGAAACTACTTGCAACTCCTGGACAGAGGACTAGGGTGAATAAGAAGTCGAGCGGGGTCATATTTCAGGGCCCAATGTATGGTAGTAGCTGAATCATGGATCACAAACACAGAACTCAGTTCCTGAGGACGGCTGCAATGAGACAACCCACCATGTACTCCTACATGGCCTCTCACCGCTACCTTTACCAAATCGTGTTCACACACTTAGCTCACACACAGTAGGACATGTTCACACGCCTCTGATTCATCCCCGATGAATCAGACCTGACTCAACTCTAAGCAGTAGCAGGCATGACAAACAAGCATGAATGAGTAGGCACAACAGGGCTCAAACAACTCCTACTCATGCTAGTGGGTTTCATCTATTTACTGTGGAATGACAGGTCATGCAAAGGATAAAGGGGTTCAGCTACCGCAGCAAGTAACAGATGAATCATTGTTGTCCTAATGCAGTAAAAGAGAGCAGGAGCGAGAGAGTGGGATTGTATCGGAATGAACAAGGGGGTTTTGCTTGCCTGGCACTTCTGAAGATAACATTGAGTCTTCATCAGTGTCAACGATCACATCATCGGTATCACGTCTATCGAGAGGGGACAAATACCGGCAACATAGAAAGGAACACAATCAATGCAATGCACAATATGATGCATGATCATGACATGGCAAAATGAATGTGTTTTGAGCTAATGCAACTAGCAACAGATTAAATGAAGTTGATTTGAATACAAGATTCAAATTCAAACTCCATATGTGATTATTCAAATGCCATTTAATTGATTTGTGCTAAACAGCAGCTATAAGTTGTTCTAACATGCATGAAAATGGTACAGATGGATTCCTTGAATTTTTCTGATAATTTTTCATATATAATTTATTTAATTTGGAGTTACGGTTAATTTTCTATGATTTATTGAAGTTTATACAATTTTCTGGAATTTCAGAATTAAATTAAATCCAGAAATGGTTATGACGTCAGCACCACGTCACAGTGACGTCAGCAGGTCAAAGGCGTCGACCAGGTCAAACCTGACGAGTGGGGTCCACTGGTCAGTGACCCAGTCAACTAACCAAGTTAGTTTAGCCCTAACTAACTTAGTTAGCCGGGCGGGGCCCGCATGTCAGTGGCCTATCTAATTAGCTAACTTAATTAACGCTAACTAATCTGACCCTAATCAAGCAGGCGCCTGGGCCCACACGTCAGGGGGTCAAACCCCGGGTCAAACCCGCCGGAGTTGACCCGCGGCTTGTCGCCGGCGATGCCAGCAACGGCGGAGGGCATCGGAAACGCTGCTCCGGCCACGGTTTGATGCGCGGGTGGGTGCTACGAGTAGCTGGCGATGTGGCGCATCCAACGGTGGTGGTGTTTGGTGCTGGGGTGGCCGGAGTTAACGGCGGCGAGCTCTTTTGCGGCCGCCGGAGTTCGGCTATCGACGGGAACTATGCCACAGAGCACGGGAGGAGCAGCAGTTGGGTGATTTGAGCTCCTTCGGATGCGCTGAGCGCGTTGGCGGGCTCATAAGCAAGCGGTGACGGCTGTGGCCGCGACGGCGCCATGGCCGGCGGCGAGGGATTCTCGGGCAAGGTGGTGGGGCTAGCTAGAGAGGGAGGTGGGGCACGAGGAGAGGGGGAATCGGGTCGAGGGCTCACCGCGGAGCTGCAGGGAGGGTTAGTGGGCTCGGGGGCGCGCCGGAGTGGCCGAATCGACGGAGAAGATCCTCGGCGGCCGGCGAGGGGGAAAACGTCGGGGGCGGCGTTCCCGGGCTCTTCTGGTCGCGTGAGACGACGAGGAGGACGAGGGAGGACCGGCGGAGCTCTGGGAGGCGTCGGGGAGACGAGACGGTGGCTGTGGCCGCGCGAGCGCTGGTCGGCGGCGACGGCCTCCATTCGGTCGCGGGAGGGGAAACAGAGGAGCGAGGGGGAGGGAGGAGCGAGGGAGAGCTACGGGAGAGTGAGAGAGGTCATGGGGAACGAGGGGGGGAGTGCGTGGCTCCCTCGGGTGCCTCCAGCGGCGAGCAGGTAAGCAGGAGGTGGCCGGAGCTCTTCGGGCGCGCGCCACGCCTCGCCTCTGCCTACTGGCAGAGGAAGAAGAGGACAAGGGGGGAGGAGGTGGGCTGGGCCAGCGGGAGGAGCTGGGCCGGCTACAGGTAAGTGGCCCAGGTACGGTTCTTTCTCTCTCTTTCTGTTTTAATTCTGTTTTTCTATTTTTTTAAATTTGTTTTGGCATTGTTTTGAATTTAAACAAATTCAAACAATGCCAAAAACTCCTCTGAATATTTTTATTTGCTAGATGGACTTTTCCAACAGCACATAAAGCATTTCAGAGTTATTTGAAAATATATCCCATATATTATGAATATAATTCCAAATTCAAATACAATAATGGTTTAAATTCAGTGCTCAAAATATTCCTCAAAATGTTCATTATTTTTGGTTTGGTGCAAAACCCTTGCCAAAATATAACCAACATTATTTAAGGCCATTTTGGAACATTGAATGCATTTTCCCAGGGTTCTTTGCCCCTCTTTTATTTAAGTTTTTGAGGCTTCCAAAATTCCTCAGTTCAAGTTTCAAAAATTTAAACATGATGCAAGCAAGATGCAACACTAGACAGCACCAGAAGCTAGGGATGTGACAATTTTGATGAGATGTATGTTGTCTCTCCTCTAGTGGTGTTATGTGAACGTCGACTACATGACACTTCACCATTATTTGGGCCTAGAGGCAGGCATTGGGAAGTAATAAGTAGATGATGGGTTGCTAGAGTCACAGAAGCTTAAACCCTAGTTTATGTGTTTCTTCGTAAGGGGCTGATTTGGATCCACTAGTTTCATGCTATGGTTAGGTTTACCTTAATACTTATTTTGTAGTTGCGGATGCTTGCAATAGGGGTTAATCATAAGTGGGATGCTTGTCCAAGAAAGGGCAGTACCCAAGCACCGGTCCACCCACATATCAAATTATCAAAGTACCGAACGCGAATCATATGAGCGTGATGAAACTAGCTTGACGATAATTCCCATGTGTCCTAGGGAGCGCTTTTCTCATTATAAGAACTTGTCCAGGCTTGTCCTTTGCTACAAAAAGGATTGGGCCACCTTGCTGCACTTTATTTACTTTTATTGCTTGTTACCCATTACAAATTATCTTATCACAAAACTATCTGTTACCTACAATTTCAGTGCTTGCAGAGAATACCTTACTGAAAACCGCTTGTCATTTCCTTCTGCTCCTCCTTGGGTTCGACACTCTTACTTATCGAAAGGACTACAATAGATCCCCTATACTTGTGGGTCATCAAGACTCTTTTCTGGCACCGTTGCCGGGGAGTGAAGCACCTTTGGTGAGTGGAACTTGGAAAGGAAACATTTATATAGTGTGCTGAAATTTTCTGTCACTTGTTACTATGGAAACTAATCCTTTGAGGGGTTTGTTTGGGGCATCTTTGCCCCGACCAGTAGAGCAAAGAGTTGCTCCTCAACCTACTGAACCTACTAAAAATGTTTACTTTGATATTCCTTCGGGTATGATAGAGAAACTGCTAGCAAATCCCTCTGCAGGAGATGGAACATTGCATCCCGATTTACACCTTATCTTTGTGGATGAAGTTTGTGGATTATTTAAGCTTGCAGGTATACCCGATGATGTTGTCAAGAGGAACGTCTTCCCTTTATCTTTGAAGGGAGATGCATTGACATTGTATAGGCTATGTGATGATACTTGATCTTGGAACTATAAACGATTGAAGTTGGAATTTCACCAGAAGTTCTATCCTATGCATCTTGTTCATCATGATCGTAATTAAATATATAATTTTTGGCCTCGCGAAGGAGAAAGCATCGCTCGAGCTTAGGGGAGGCTTAAGTCAATGTTATATTCATGCCCCAATCATGAGCTCTCAAGAGATATGATTATTCAAATTTTTTATGCTCGGCTTTCTCTTAGTGATCGCACCATGCTCGGTATTTCCTGTGTTGGTTCTTATTTGCTGAAGACTACTGAATTCAAGTGGGATTTATTGGAAAGAATTAAATGCAACTCTGAAGATTGGGGTTCCGACGATGGTAAGGAGTCAGGTATGACACCTAAGTTTGATTGTGTTAAATCTTTTATGGATATCGATGCTTTTTGTGGATTTAGCGCTAAATAGGGACTTGACTCTGAGATAGTAGCTGCTTTTTGCGAATCTTTTGCTACTCACGTTGATCTCCCTAAGGAGAAGTGGTTTAAATATAATCCTCCCACTGAAGTAAAAGTAGTTGCACCTATTACAGTTGAAGAAAAGACTATCACTTATAATGATCCTATTGTTCCTACTACTTATGTTGAGAAACCCCCTTTTCCTGTTAGGATAAAGGATCATGCTAAAGCTTTAACTGTTGTTCGTAAGAGTAATACTAGAACATATACACCCCCTGAGCAAATTAAAGTTGAACCTAATATTGCTATGGTTAAAGATCTCTTAGATGATAATATAGATGGGCATGCTATTTACTTCTGTGGTGAAACTGCTAATATTGCTAGACCAGATGCTAAGATACATAGACCTATTGTAGGCATGCCTGTTATTTCTGTTAAAATAGGAGATCATTGTTATCATGGCTTATGTGATATGGGTGCTAGTGCTAGTGCTATACCCTTTTCCTTATATAAAGAAATTATGCATGATATTGCACCCACTGAGTTAGAAGATATTGATGTTACAATTAAGCTTGCCAATAGGGATACCATTAAACCAGTTGGGATTGTTAGAGATGTTGAAGCCTTGTGTGGGAATGTTAAATATCCTGCTGATTTTCTTCTTCTCGGTTCCCCACAAGATGACTTTTGTCCCATTATATTTGGTAGGCCCTTTTTGAATATTGTTAATGCTAGGATTGATTGTGAAAAGGATGTTGTTACAATTGGCTTGGGGGATATGAAACATGAGTTTAATTTTGCTAAGTTTCATAGACAACCTCGTGATAAAGAATTACCTAGTAAGCATGAAATTATTGGTCTTGCTTCTATTGTCGTACCTCCTACTGATCCGTTAGAACAATATTTGCTAGACCATGAAAATGATATGTTTATGAATGAAAGAAGGGAAATAGATGAAGTATTCCTTAACAGGGTCCTATTCTGAAACACAACTTGCCTATTGAAATCCTAGGGGATCCCCCTCCACCCAAGGGTGATCCCGTGTTTGAGCTCAAACCTTTACCTGATAATCTTAAATTTGCTTATCTTGATGAAAAGAAGATATATCCTGTTATTATTACTGCTATCCTTTCAGAGCAAGAAGAGGAAAGATTATTGAAAACTCTGAAGAAGCACCGTGCTGCTATTGGATATACTCTGGATGATCTTAAGGGCATTAGTCCCACTCTATGCCAACACAAAATAAAATTGGAAAAAGATGCCAAACCAGTTAGCGATCCTCAACGACTGTTAAATCCTAAGATGAAAGAAGCGGTAAGAAAGGAGATACTAAAGCTCCTTGAGGCAGGTATAATTTATCCCGTTGCTGATAGTGATTGGGTAAGTCCTGTCCATTTCGTCCCCAGGAAAGGAGGTATTACTGTCGTTCCTAATGATAAAGATGAATCGACCCCGCAAAGAATTATTACATGTTATAGGATGGTAATTGATTTTTTTAAATTAAATAAAGCTACTAAGAAAGATCATTACCCTTTACCTTTTGTTGATCAAATGCTAGAAAGACTATCCAGAAATACACACTTCTGCTTTCTAGATGGTTATTCTGGTTTCTCTCAAATACCTGTGTCAGCGGAGGATCAATCAAAAACTACTTTTACTTGCCCTTTCGGTACTTTTGCTTATAGACTTATGCCTTTTGGTTTATGTAATGCACCTGCTACCTTCCAAAGATGTATGATGGCTATATTCTCTGACTTTTGTGAAAAGATTTGTGAGGTATTCATGGATGACTTCTCCGTTTATGGATCCTCTTTTGATGATTGCTTGATCAACCTTGATCGAGTTTTGCAGAGATGTGAAGACACTAGTCTTGTCTTGAATTGGGAAAAGTGCCATTTTATGGTTAATGAAGGCATTGTCTTGGGGCATAAGATTTCTGAGAGAGGTATTGAAGTTGATAAAGCTAAAGTTGATACTATTGAAAAGATGCCATGTCCCAAGGACATAAAAGGTATAAGAAGTTTCCTTGGTCATGCCGGTTTTTATAGGAGGTTCAATAAGGACTTTTCTAAAATCTCTAGGCCTCTGACTAATTTCTTGCAGAAAGATATTCCTTTTGTCTTTGATGATGATTGTGTAGAAGCATTTGAAATACTTAAGAAAGCTTTGATCACTGCACCTATTGTTCAGCCACCTAATTGGAATTTACCCTTTGAAATTATGTGTGATGCTAGTGATTATGTTGTAGGTGTTGTTCTAGGGCAAAGAGTCGATAAGAAATTAAATGTTATCCAGTATGCTAGTAAAACTCTTGATACTGCCCAAAGAAATTATGCTACTACTGAAAAAGAATTCTTAGCAGTTGTGTTTGCATGTGATAAGTTCAGACCTTATATTGTTGATTCTAAAGTTACTATTCACACTGATCATGCTGCTATTAAATATCTTATGGAAAAGAAAGATGTTAAGCCTAGACTTATTAGATGGTTTCTCTTGCTCCAAGAATTTGATTTGCATATTATTGATAGAAAGGGAGCTGAGAACCCCGTTGCAGACAACTTGTCTAGGTTAGAGAATGTTCTTGATGACCCACTACCTATTGATGATAGCTTTCCTGATGAACAATTAGCGGTCATTAATGCTTCTTGTACTGCTCCATGGTATGTTGATTATGCTAATTACATTGTTGCTAAATTTATACCACCTAGTTTCACATACCAGCAAAAGAAAAAGTTCTTTTATGATTTAAGACATTACTTCTGGGATGACCCACACCTTTATAAAGAAGGAGTAGATGGTGTCATTAGACGTTTTGTACCCGAGTATGAACAGGAATAGATCCTACGCAAGTGTCACTCAGAACCATATGGAGGACACCATGCTGGAGATAGAACTGCACATAAGGTATTGCAATCCGGTTTTTATTGGCCTACTCTCTTCACAGATGCCCGTAAATTTGTTTTGTCTTGTGATGAATGTCAAAGAATTGGTAATATTAGTAGACGTCAAGAAATTCCTATGAACTATTCTCTTGTTATTGAACCATTTGATGTTTGGGGCTTTGATTATATGGGACCTTTTCCTGCCTCTAATGGTTACACACATATTTTAGTTGTTGTTGATTACGTTACTAAGTAGGTAGAAGCTATCCCAACTAGTAGTGCTGATCATAACACCTCTATTAAGATGCTTAAAGAAGTTGTTTTTCCGAGGTTTGGAGTCCCTAGATATCTCATGACTGATGGTGGTTCACATTTTATCCATGGTGCTTTTCGTAAGATGCTTGCTAAGTATGATGTTAATCATAGAATTGCATCTCCTTATCACCCGTAGTCTAGTGGTCATGTAGAGTTGAGTAATAGAGAGCTCAAGTTAATTTTGCAAAAGACTGTTAATAGATCTAGAAAGAATTGGTCCAAGAAACTTGATGATGCATTATGGGCCTATAGAACTGCATATAAAAATCCTATGGGTATGTCTCCGTATAAGATGGTTTATGGAAAAGCTTGTCACTTACCTCTCGAACTTGAACATAAAGCATATTGGGCTATTAAAGAGCTCAACTATGACTTCAAACTTGCCGGTGAGAAGAGGTTATTTGATATTAGCTCACTTGATGAATGGAGAACCCAAGCCTATGAGAATGCCAATCTGTTCAAAGAAAAAGTTAAAACATGGCATGACAAAAGAATACAAAAGCGAGAATTTAATGTAGGTGATTATGTGTTGTTAATCAACTCTCGTTTAAGATTTTTTGCAGGAAAACTTCTCTCTAAGTGGGAAGGACCTTACGTTATCGAGGAGGTCTATTGTTTCGGTGCCATAAAAATCAACAACTTCGAAGGCACAAGTCCGAGGGTGGTGAACAGTCAAAGAATCAAACATTATATCTCATGTAATCCTCTCAATGTTGAAACTAATATTATTGAAACCGTAACCCCGGAGGAATACATAAGGGACACTTTCCAGAACGTTTCAGACTCCAAAAAGGAATAGGTATGTGGTACGGAAAGTAAACCGACTCCAAAACAATTCTAATGGCAATTTTTCTCCGTTTTGAAAAACTTAAGAATTTTAGGAAGCAAGAAGTAATCCGGGAAGGACACGAGGCCTCCACGAGGGTGGAGGCCCCCCCCCCACAGGGCATGCCCCCCTGTCTCGTGGTCACCTCGTGTACCTCCCGGACTCCGTTTTCTTGCACGTTACTTCTTTTGGTCGGAAAAAATTCATTATATAATCTCCTGAAGGTTTTGACCACTGTATCATGAAAAAATCTTATGTTTTCGTTTCGAGCTGTTTCTGTTATAGATTTAGAGCAAGATGTCTTCTCAAGAGTCAGTCGGGGAGAGTCGGGTGTCTCACCCGACGCCAAGTCTAGGAGCAAACAACGATGCTTATCACTTTGGACCATCAACGGAGGATGAGATGGAGGCCAACTTGAAAAGGATAGATGCCATGGAGGAAGATCAAGAAGTTATGTCTCGCTTCCAAGCAGGATTCATGATGGGGGAACTACAGAGTTCGGCTATTCCAAATTCGGTCATCCCTTCCAATGTCAAATTTCTTTCTTATAAAAATATGAAAAAGAGTGTCACTTGTTCTCTAGAAGCTATGCAGCATCCTTGGGTAAAAAGAGCTTCAGCCGTCACGGGCAAGCTCCGCAAGGAAAATATGGACCTCAAACAACAAGTCAATAAGCTCAAGAAGGAGAATCGTATCCTGAGGGGCATCATTGCCAAGAAGATTACAACACCAACTCTGAAGAAGGAGACATAATCACATGGCTATGGGCACTCCCCTTGGCAATTTCCAAGCTTGGGGAGGTGCCCCGGTATCGTATCACCATCACATTCCTATCTTTACTGTTTTACTTTGTTCGATCCCTTTAGTAATATCTTGATCTAGTAGATTGAAGTTTTGGTATGAATTAGTTTTGAGGTTTGCTTTGTGATCTCTTTATGTAATCGAGTCCGTGAGCTATATAATAAAGATTAGTGTTGAGTCAAGGGCTTTGCTATCTTGCTTTGATCTTGAGAAAATAGAAACAGTAAAAAGAATAAAAGAGTTCATATTGATCTTATGGATAGTAATGACTTCACATATAAAGAGTATGAGGCATAAAAGTTGTTGAGAGTTGACAAACATAGTTTTGGTCATCATTGCAATTAATAGGAAGTAATAAAGAAAGAGAGGTTCTCACATATAAATATACTATCTTGGACATCTTTTATGATTGTGAGCACTCATTAAGTATGACATGCTAAAGAGTTGATGTTGGACAAGGAAGACAACGTAATGGTTTATGTTTTCTCACATCTCAGTTAAAGTATGTTGTCATGGATCTTCCCAACATGTTGAGCTTGCCTTTCCCCCTCATGCTAGCCAAAAAATCCTTGGACCAAGTAGAGATACTACTTGTGCTTCCAAATATCCTTAAACCCAGTTTTGCCATGAGAGTCCACCATACCTCCCTATGGATTGAGTAAGATCCTTCAAGTAAGTTGTCATGCTGCAAGCAATAAAAGTTGCTCTCTAAATATGTATGACTTATTAGTGCAGAGAAAATAAGCTTTATACGATCGTGTGATATGGAAGTAATAAGCGACGGACTGCATAATAAAGGTTCATATCACAAGTGGCAACATAAAGTGATGTTATTTTGCATTAAGATTTTGTGCATCCAACCCTAAAAGCACATGACAACCTCTGCTTCCCTCTGCGAAGGGCCTATCTTTTACTTTATGCAAGAGTCAAGGTGATCTTCACCTTTCCCTTTTTCATTTTATCCTTTGGCAAGCACCTTGTGTTGGAAAGATCCTGATATATATATATATATATATATATATATATATATATATATATATATATATATATATATATATATCCAATTGGATGTAAGTTAGCATGAACTATTATTGTTGACATCACCCAAAGGTGAATACGTTGGGAGGCGGAATTATAAGCCCCTATCTTTCTCAGTGTCCGATTAAAACTCCATAACCATAAGTATTGCGTGAGTGTTAGCAATTGTAGAAGACTATATGATAGTTGAGTATGTGGACTTGCTGAAAAGATCTATTCTTGACTCTTTCTGATGTTATGATAAATTGCAATTGCTTCAATGACTGAGATTATAGTTTGCTAGTTCCCAATGAAGTTTCTAAACCATACTTGACATTGTGAATAGATTGTTACTTGAGCATGAGAAATCATATGACAAAATCCATATATGTTGTTGTTATAAGAATGATCATGCTGCCCTCATGTCTCTAAACATGTGGACATATTTTTCGATTTCGGCTTCCGCTTGAGGACAAGTGAGGTCTAAGCTTGGGGGAGTTGATACGTCCATTTTGCATCATGCTTTTATATCGATATTTATTGCATTCTGGGCTGTTACTACACGTTATGTCACAATACTTATGGATATTCTCTCTTATTTTACAAGGTTTATCATGAAGAGGGAGAATGCCGACAACTGGAATTTTGGCTGGAAAAGGAGCAAATATTGGAAATCTATTCTGCATAGCTCCAAAAATCCTGAAACTCCACGAAAGTCACTTTTGGAATTAATAAGAATTATTGAGCGAAGAAAATACCAGAGGGGGCCCACACCCTGGCCAGGAGGGTGGGGGCGCCCCCCCCTAATGGGCGCGCCCCCTACCTCCTGGGCCCCCTGGTGGCCCTCCGGTGCCCATCTTCTGCTATATGAAGGCTTTTACCCTGGAAAAAATCATAAGCAAGCTTACGGGACGAAACTCTGCCGCCACGAGGCGGAACCTTGGCGGAACCAATATAGGGCTCCGGCAGAGCTGTTCTGCCGGGGAAACTTCCCTCCGGGAGGGGGAAATCATCATCATCATCACCAACGATCCTCTCATCGGGAGGGGGTCAATCTCCATCAACATCTTCACCAGCACCATCTCCTCTCAAAACCCTAGTTCATCTCTTGTATCCAATCTTGTATCAAAACCACAAATTGGTACCTGTGGGTTGCTATTAGTGTTGATTACTCCTTGTAGTTGATGCTAATTGGTTTACTTGGTGGAAGATCATATGTTCAGATCCTTAATGCATATTAATACTCCTCTGATCATGAACATGAATATGCTTTGTGAGTAGTTACGTTTGTTCCTGAGGACATGGGTGAAGTCTTGCTATTAGTAGTCATGTGAATTTGGTATTCGTTCGATATTTTGATGAGATGTATGCTGTCTCTCCTCTAGTGGTGTTATGTGAACGTTGACTACATGACACTTCACCATTATTTGGGCCTAGAGGAAGGCATTGAGAAGTAATAAGTAGATGATGGGTTGCTAGATTGATAGAAGCTCAAACCCTAGTTTATGTGTTGCTTCATAAGGGGCTGATTTGGATCCACTAGTTTCATGCTATGGTTAGGTTTACCTTAATACTTATTTTGTAGTTGCGGATGCTTGCAATAGGGGTTAATCATAAGTGGGATGCTTGTCCAAGAAAGGGCAGTACCCAGGCACCGATCCATCCACATATCAAATTATAAAAGTACCAAACGCGAATCATATGAGCGTGATGAAACTAGCTTGACGATAATTCCCATGTGTCCTCGGGAGCGCTTTTCTCATTATAAGAAATTGTCCAGGCTTGTCCTTTTCTACAAAAAGGATTGGGCCACCTTGCTGCACTTTATTTACTTTCATTGCTTGTTACCCGTTACAAATTATCTTATCACAAAACTGTGTGTTACCTACAATTTTAGTGCTTGCAGAGAATACCTTACTGAAAACCGCTTGTCATTTCCTTCTGCTCCTCGTTGGGTTCGACACTCTTACTTATCGAAAGGACTACGATAGATCCCCTATACTTGTGGGTCATCACGCGGCGCGACGCACGGAGGCAACAAGTGCAACCTGTAGCACATCCACCTTTTCCAAGCATGTCAACCCACCAAAGCGATGCATCTGCCATCAACCTCGTCGATGAGGAAAACCAAAAGGCGCCACGGCCCATCGAGGCTGCAGCTCTCCCCAGCAACGCGATGGACGACGTCGTGATGCATGTCATCGCAAGGGTTGAGCAGACCCTTTGCGCATGGCACTTCAGCGCCGCGGATCAAGATAGGCATGTCAGCGCCGAGAGGCTGCAGCCCGGTGCACAACATGATCGATGGCGCGCCGCAGAGCAAGCTAGGCGTGTCTGCACCGATAGGTTGCGACTCGCCGCACGGCGAGACCGTTGGAGCGGATCCATCGGCAAGAGCGGATCCAAGAGCGGATCCATCGGCGCTTGCCTGTTGTCAGCAAGAGCGGATCCGATAGTATTGCTCTGTTTCAATGTGTGTACTCTTTTTTCCGTTCTTATGTGTTCTGTTTCAATGTGTGTTTATACGCTTTCCATTCTATATATGTGGATGATAACAGATAGATTCAAATTAGTATACATAAATAGAGAGAAAATGGAATTCATAATATATTTAATATTAATTGTTCATTAGTTCATCACAGGATATAAATAATATCATCACATATACGTGATGATACTTAACTACTAGGTACAATGCATAAAATTTAAAACGAACAATATAAAACTAATAATCCCTCCTCGGGCCAGTATCCCGGCAGCCCCTCGCCAGTAGCTCCCTGGTATGCGGTGTCTTCCCTGCGCGGAGGCAGTACTCCGCCTCCTCCGCCTCACAGCGCTTGGCATACCGATCTGCCTCTTGCATGAGGACGAGCGCTAACGATCTTGCCATTTCTTTGGGCGCCCACCGGAGCTCCTCGTCGATGGCACGCTGGAGCTTATCGACCCAGCTCCACGCAGCGACGAGGCGCCTAGCACCTTTGGCCTTCCTCGCGAAGTACCCGTCTTCATACACCTCCTTCGCACGACGATGCGCCCGCCCCCAAAGCTTTGCCGCCTCCTTTTTCCAGGCGGCATCACGGGCTTCACAGGCCGCCTGGTACCTGGCATCCTCCTCCGCCATCTCCTTCTTGAAAGCCACTTCACTGGCTTTCTCAGCCGACGACAGCGACTTCCAAAGACAAAGATCGTACTGGCCCCAAAACCAATCCAAAGTTGGGGGTCCGGTGCAACCTCGTCCGGTGGCGCATAGGGGTCCTCGTCGCTGCTCTTCGAGTGAGTGTCCTTGGGGGGGGGCAACTCCTCGTCGGCACGTGGGTAGACCGGCGGTGCCATGGCAGAGACTTGAGAGAGAGAGAGAGAGAGAGAGAGAGAGAGGGCGAGCAAGGGGAGGATGTAGATGAGAATGCAGGCGAGACGATGTGAGCAAGGTAGTATTTATTGGCGGCCGGAATGTAGATCGACGGGAACAGTACACACGCTGGTCACTGGAATTTATGAGTACTATGGTGTGAATTGCACATGATTCCCGCAGTAAAATCCGTGTGTGAACATAATAGCTGACAGTTCCCAATGCAGAACCGTGTCTGATTAATAACGCCCGCCGCTCACCTTCCAAACCTTGAGGCACGAATTAGAGTGCCAATCGTGTGGGGGCTGGTTGTCTTCCCAGATTTTACATTTCCTTTTTTGAACACCAGATATTTACATCGTCTGATGATTTTTTAACTCGCACAAAAGTACACAAATATGATTTTTCAAACTATTATGGTTAGCCATTGCATGTAGATGTAGTTCAAATTTGAATTACGGTCATTAAATGGCTAGAAAATCACTTCAATGTCTTCAAAAGGTCAAATGACCCCTGAAATTTTCCAAATTTTCACATGACAGTTGTATTGGTGCACGTTGCACGTAGAAAAAAATTGAAGGCTGTTAGAGGAGGCTATCTCCCGTTCGTCATCAAACATGCATTGCTCCCTCAAGGAACCACGAGCCTTCTAGTGAGTTGCTCCGGTTTCTGACGGGTGTCTGTACAAACTTTCGTCAAACAGGCCAATTTTTTTACCGCATCATCTTGGTGGCATGAGATTACATCAAGCAAGGTTTCAGGTTTTTCTGATCATTTTTTATTTTTTGGAATTAAAATGCCATGGCACTCCATTCATGTGTCCACGCCGTGAGACCAATATATTTGAAAATTCCTTCTAATTTACTGCACATGGAATTAACTCACACACAAGCAAACAAATATAATTTTTCAAACCGTTATGGTTAGCCGTTGCATGTACATGAGTTCAAATTTGAATTACGGTCATTGAATGGCTGGAAAATGACTTAAATGTCTTCCAAATTTTCACATGACAGTTGTATTAGTGCACGTTACACGTAGAAAAAATTTGAAGGTCGTAAGAGGAAGCTATCTCCCGTTCATCATCAAATATGCATTGTTCCCTCTCGGAACAACGAGCCTTCTAGTGAGTTGCTCCGGTTTGTGAGGGGTGTGTGTGTACAAATTTTCGTTAAACAAGCCAATTTTTTACCACATCATCTTGGTGGCATGTCATTACATCAAGCAAGGTTTCATGTTTTTTGGATTATTTTTTAATTTTTTGGAATTAAAATGCCATGGCGCTCCATGAACGTGTCCATGCCGTGAGACCAATATGTTTGAAAATTCCTTCTAATTTACTGCACATGGAATTAACTCGCACACAAGTACACAAATATGATTTTTCAAATCATTATGGTTAGCCGTTGCATGTAGATGTAGTTCAAATTTGAATTACGGTCATTAAATGGCTAGAAAATCACTTAAATGTCTTCAAAAGGTCAAACCCTTGAAATTTTTCAAATTTTCACATGACAGTTGTATTAGTGCACGTTACACGTAGGAAAATTTTGAAGGCCGTAAGAGGAAGTTATCTCCCGTTCGTCATCAAACATGCATTGTTCCCTCTTGGAACCACGAGCCTTCTAGTGAGTTGCTCCGGTTTGTGAGGGGTGTGTGTCTAAACTTTCGTCAAACAAGCCAATTTTTTTACCACATCATCTTGGTGGCATGAGATTACATCAAGCAAGGTTTCAGGTTTTTATGATCATTTTTTTTATTTTTTGGAATTAAAATGTCATGGCACCCCATGAACGTGTCCATGCCGTGAGACCAATATGTTTGAAATTTTCTTCTAATTTACTGCACATGGAATTAACTCGCACACAAGTACACAAATATGATTTTTCAAATTGTTATGGTTAGCCGTTGCATGTACATGTAGTTCTAATTTGAATTATGGTCATTAAATGGCTAGAAAATCACTTACATGTCTTCAAAAGGTCAACTGACCCCTGAAATTTTCCAAATTTTCACATGACAGTTGTATTAGTGCACGTTGCACGTAGAAAAAATTGAAGGCCGTAAGAGGAAGCTATCTCCCGTTAGTCATCAAATATGGATTGTTCCCTCTCGGAACCATGAGCCTTCTAGTGAGTTGCTCCGGTTTGTGAGGGGTGTGTGTCCAAACTTTCGTCAAACATACCAAAAAAATTACTACATCATCTTGGTGGCATGACATTACATCAACCAAGGTTTCATGTGTTTCTGATCTTTTTTTAATTTTTTTGGAATTTAAATGCCATGGCACTCCATGCTTAATTGTGTCATAGCCGTTAGACCAATATGTTTCTAAATTCCTTCCAATTTACTGCACATAAATTGCACACAAGCACACAAAATAGGACTTTTCAAACTGTTATGGTTAGCTGTTGCATGTACATGTAGCTCAATTACAATTACGGTCATTAAATGGCTAGAAAATCATTTAAATGTCTTAAAAGGTCAAATGACCCCTGGAATTTTCCAAAAATTGACATGACAGTTGTATTAGTACTACAAATTTTCTCGTACGTTTAAAACACCATCCGTTGCCACTTTACTCCAAATTTGTCTTTCACAGCTAATAAAAAATATCTACATCATCACACACAGTTGTTTTGTAGGAATCGTTTGCGATGAAAATTTCTGGGTCTATTTAAGTCTTCCTCCTTAAGCTTCGTCGGCTTGTCTGCTTCAGTGCCGGCAACCCCCAAATCCACAAATCCTGATCTTTCCACACCCCCTTCTTGCAAAGATGATGCCGTGGAAACGCTTCGTGAAGGCCCGTACGATGGCCGCGTCCCCCCCCCCTCGAGCGTTGCCGCCTACGCCGAGAGCGCGTTCGCCTACACCGAGAGTGTCGCTGCATACGCATTGAGCGCGGCCGCTTCCGCCGAGACGTCGTCTGCGGCAGCTGGCAGGGCAGCTGTAGTAGCCAAGATGGCTGCAGCTGCTGCTGCAATGGCGGCTGCAAACGCCAAGAGCCCTCGAGTTATCGTCCGTGCCGCCGATGTCGCCTTGCCCGGGTCGAGGCCATCCGCGCCGAGATATTTCAGGCCACCTTAGAATCCAGCATGCAACCCACGTCCGAAAAGGCGGCGATGGCCATGGAGCACCTGCTTCCTCATGAGGTCGCCGAGCAGGAGCTAGAGATGCAGGAGGTGGTAGAGATCGAGGAGCTCCGGAAGGAGGAGTTGCGCCTGGCCCAGGTCGAGGTAGATAAGAGTTTGTCCGTCGAGGAATTGGCGGTGGAGTACCAACGCGAGCTCTGGCGCAGCCACTACTACGAGTACTAAAACCTTGAGGGCGGTGCCGAGGATGAGGACAAGGACGAGGGCGAGAACGCGGTCGATTTCAGCAGGGGGGACGCGGAGTCCACCAAAGGCGGCATGTCGCCAGGACAAGTCATCGATGTCTCATCTCACACCGGCGATGCATAGGCCGACGAGACAGCCAATTTGTTAAAATTATGCGTACTTAGGCTTTGTTTTAATGTTGGTATTTTGTTAGAGCAATGTTTAGATCAACTGGCTTTGTTTGATTACTAAAATTGCTTGATTTAGTAAGTCTGGTTTGTGTGTTGTACACTCTTTTGTGTGCCCAAATTAGCAAGCAATGTTAAATTATGCAATGACGTACCCCGGGGAAATTTCCACCAAAATTTGAATTATCAAACTCATCCCATGCGTGTCAAGCAGAAGAATTGTTTGCAATGCACAATCTCCTTCAAAGTGAATGGTGTCCGTTGGCACCGCGCACAAAGTTTCCCTCCACATTTCGAATTTTTTGGCCTACCGCCGAAATATCTACCCTCCCCCCTTCCCCATCCCCTTTTCTCCCCGACCACGAGTCACATTTCCCCTGTTTCCTCCTTCCTTCCTTCCTTCCTAAGCTATAGCCGCTTCCTCGCTTGCTTCATTGCTCTCGCTGTCTCGCATCCTACCGCCGGGGGTCATCGTGGTCTTCTTCAAAGACCTCTCCAGCGGTTCCCCCTCCGATGACAACTCCTTCACCACCCGGGGATGCCTCTCTTCTCTCTCTCCAGCTATGACTTGGAATGAAGGATTTTTACCCAGTGGTCGATTTGAGTCATTTCTTCCCCTTGTAGTTCCCAAGGACCATCAGTTGCAACGAATGGAGTGGGTGGCTGAAGATCGTTCTGCTTGTTGTCACCATCAATCTCCATGCATGAAGCTAGTTGCGTTGGAATCTCTGGACAATGGGAGGAAGTTTCTGGCATGTGCAGAGAAGGTTAGACCCTCTTTCGTTGTTACAAATCATTTGTTAGATGTGATTCAGGCACTGTCACGGTCCCTACCCATTCATACCACACCTTCAACCAAAAGCATCCTAAGATAGTGTCACAGTTTTTACCTAGTATCTCAAAATGTTGCCATCTCATCAGCGGTGCCATTAGAAAATTGTTTGGCACCGCTTCAGTAGTTTGTGGAGACAACTTGTCCACACATCCGAGCAGCCAAGCAGTAAAATACTAAATCTTTATGGCACGAAGGAACTGGGCATCAGAGCAACTAGGTGCTCCAAAGTTCGGGTCCCTGATTTTTTCGCTACATCGGCTCGCCAGTGCAGGGCACCGGTGCGAGATGTAGCAACAGTTGTCTTTACACCTGTTTTGGCATACATAGTGGACGTCCTTAGTGTTATTAGTTCTACGTTACTAAATTTGTGCATGTACACACCTGTTAGTATCAATTTGTTGTCATCCAAACACCGTCGCTATGTTGTTGCAGTTATATTTACCTTCCTCTTAAAATGTTCAATTTGTTATTTATAGTACATGAGTAAGAACTTGTAGCGTTGTTGTAGTTAATTATAGCTTCTGATGTTTCAGAATTTGGTTGTTTTCTCAGTAGCAATTAATTCATTTGCACATTGATCTTTTTGAGAAGATGTGTCATAATTAACCTGTTTCTTTAGTTTTTCAAAATAAGTACTGGTGATTTTCTATGTTGCTATAAACCCATTTTCCCTACAATTGTTACTGATCTAGTTTTAAATATTATAGGATGAACGAAAGTGTTCTTACTTGGAGTGGGTTGACCAAGAGTGGCCACAGTCTTTGAAGATGTGCCTAGCAAAGCTTTGGAGCATGTATCAGGAAGAAAACAAAGGTAGGCTTAGAGAAAGTGTTGTCAACATTGAAGAATATTTGAATAAGCGGGATAAAAAGAGGAAGGTCGAGAATGAGCTCAGATTTTTTTAACCAGACTTTGCTAAGATGGTGTTGGCGAAGGAGGAGGCACTTTCCCAGCTGGCCAGTGCAAAACATGTTTTTACTGAATTGAAAGTAGAGGTGGATTAGGGAAATGATTACATTGTTCTAATATTGTTCTTATGAAGTTGAACTATCTATATGTTGTACCATGCTATTTTTCGGTAGCTATCGTACTGTGATATTCAAATATATCTATGTGCCTGATATGAAATTGGCAAACCGTTGTTCGATATGAAATTGACTGTGTGGGATGTACATACGAACGAAAATGTTTTCCCTGGATTGACTATGTGGGAAGTACATACGAATGGAAACGTTTTCCCTGGATTGACTGTATGGGATGTACGTAAGAATGGAAATGTACTCCTTGTTGACTATGTGTGATATACATATGAACAGAAATGTTTTTCTGGGATTCACCATGTGGGATGTACATATGAACGAAAACAATTGGGTTTCCATGCCTCGCTCGATCGCACACGAGCTCATTTTGCCCCAGTCTGTGTGCCAAGAGGGCCTATCCCCGACGGTTTCTGGGTCATGTGGGAAGGACCCCCCTATCGCCCACACTCACTTGGTGACGGTTCCAAATGCCATCGTCAAAAGGGGTTAAAACCATTTGTATAGCACCGACTCGTACCAGTGCACTTAAAGCCTGCTAGCAGCTTGTTTGCATATAGCCCATTTATAGCCCGCTAACTCATGACCCATTATGGCCTATCCAAATTAGGCCCAGTAGCGTCATCTCAGCCGTCCAATATGATTCCAGCCCGTTGTAACTTCCAGCCCATGTATGGCCCATGATGTCTTTCGGCCCATATGAGGCCCTTTGTAACACTTGGCCCATTAACATCTCGTGGTGAAACTGGCCTGTAATGAACAGTGTATCGCTTTATACCCATTAACGGCTCATTATTCCATTGGGCCGTTTCCAGCTCGTGTTATCTTTCGGCCTTCTTAGGTCCCATTTATTCTTGGGCTGATTTGCAGCATTCGATTAATTAAGGTCCTTTACTGGCTTGTTCCGGTTGTGGGAGTGGTTAAAGTCAGCCCATTAATGCGTTGGGCCATTTTCATAGTGTCATCAAATACGACCGATTAACGACGGCCCGTTATGGTCGGCCCATGAACGGACGGTTCGAACTCTAGCCCGTTTACGACCCATAATGCGGTCCATTATTGGCCCATGTTTGGCCAATCGATCATACGGCTCGTAAAAGGCCCACTGATTGTATGGCCCATAGAAGGCCCATTGTTTCTATGGCCCGTAGAAGCCCCATTGTTTCTATGGCCCGTAGAAGGCCCATTGTTTCTATGGCCCGTAGGAGGCTCATCGTCACTACAGTAAATATCTAGCCCATGATTATTGTGGCCTAGTTTTAAAAAATAGGTTATTGCGGCCACTAGCAAACCGCAGAAAAAGAACTGCACTGACTATAAGCAAACAAATAAACAAGACAACAAGGAAATAAATAAGCTAGCCACTTACGCTAGGCTATCACGGCTATTACTGAAAGTGTAACTATCCCTAGGTGGTTTTGGTAATTCATAACAACATATAGCTCATTGAGCTAATGCTATTCCAAGACTATTATTTCAGGAAAGCTCAATGAATGGCATGGCATGGATGATGAAAGTGGATCCCTCAAAATACTAATGACAAAGGATTGGCTCAAGCTCAAAAGCTCAAGACTCTTCATTTTACATTTTAGTGGTCCAAGATCACATTGAGTCTATAGGAAAAGCCAATACTATCCAGGAGGGATGAGGTGTTGCTTAATGAGTCTCTTGCTTCATGTGCTTAGTGATATGCTCCAAAACCCTCAGCAACTTTCTCACATCCACAAATGACCTAAACCTAAAGCCAAAATCGTTCACACTGATTCTTCCTATCCGGCGCCACCGAGTTCTAATGTCATAGACACTGCCACAAACCCTAAGCAAATCGGTTCTACCGATAGGGATCTCGGTCTCACCGAGATGGGATTGTAATCTCTCTGTTTCCCTTCATAAAGTTTCGATCTCACCGAAGTGAGCGATCGGTCCCACCGAGATTACAATGTAAACTCTCTGTTTCCCTTTTGTAACATTTCAGTCTCACCGAAAAGAGCAAATCGGTCCCACCGAGTTTACCTGACCAATTCTCTGGAAAGCTAATTACCAAAATCGGTCTCACCGAGTTTGTGTAATCGGTCTTACCGAGATTACGTTATGCCCTAACCCTAACCGAATCGGTCTCACCGAGTTGCATGTCAGTCCCACCGAAAATCACTAACGGTCACTAGGTTTACTAAATCAGTCTGACCGAGTTTGTTGAATCGGTCCCACCGAGTTTGGTAAATTGTGTGTAACGGTTAGATTTTGTGTGGAGCTATATATACCCCTCCACCTCCTCTTCATTCGTGGAAAGAGCCATCAGACTAAACCTACACTTCCAACTTACCATTTCTGAGAGAGAACCACCTACTCATGTGTTGAGGCCAAGATATTCCATTCCTACCATATGAATCTTGATCTCTAGCCTTCCCCAAGTTGCTTTCCACTCAAATCTTCTTTCCACCAGATCCAAAACCTATGAGAGAGAGTTGAGTGTTGGGGAGACTATCATTTGAAGCACAAGAGCAAGGAGTTCATCATCATCGCACCATTTGTTACTTCTTGGAGAGAGGTGTCTCCTAGATTGGCTAGATGTCACTTGGGAGCCTCCGACAAGATTGTGGAGTTGAACCAAGGAGTTTGTAAGGGCAAGGAGATTGCCTACTTCGTGAAGATCTACCGCTAGTGAGGCAAGTCCTTCGTGGGCGACGGCCATGCTGGGATAGACAAGGTTGCTTCTTCGTGGACCCTTCGTGGGTGGAACCCTCCGTGGACTCGCGCAACCATTACCCTTCATGGGTTGAAGTCTCCATCAACGTGGATGTACGATAGCACCACCTATCGGAACCATGCCAAAAACATCCGTGTCTCCAATTGCGTTTGAATCCTCCAAACCCTTCCCTTTACTTTCTTGCAAGTTGCATGCTTTAATTCCGCTGCCTACATACTCTTTGCATGCTTGCTTGAATTGCGTGATGATTGCTTGACTTGTCCTAAGATAGCTAAAATCTGCCAAACTCTAAAATTGGGAAAAGGTTAAGTTTTTAACTGGTCAAGTAGTCTAATCACCCCCCTCTAGACATACTTCAAGGTCCTACAAGTGGTATTAGAGCTTTGGTCTCCATTTGCTTTGATTTCCATAGCTTTTGGTGGTCATAGCCTTGGTTTCACAACCTAGGAGAGTATGGCGTCTAGCGAGGGAAATTATCACCGTAGAGGTCCTTACTTTGATGGTACTAATTTTGCTAGTTGGAAGCATAAGATGAAAATGCATATTCTCGGACATAACCCCGCCGTTTGGGCAATTATTTGTATTGGCTTGCAAGGTGACTTCTTTGATGGGAGAGAGCCGAACCGTGAAGCTAATGCGGAAGAATTGAAGATGCTACAATACAATGCTCAAGCTTGTGATATCATCAACGGATTGTGCCCCGAAGAATTCAACAAAATCAGTCGTCTTGAGAATGCAAAGGAAATTTGGGATACTTTGATTGATATGCATGAAGGTACCGAATCCATCAAGGAATCCAAGTTGGATGTGCTCCAAAGTCAGCTTGACAAGTTCAAAATGAAGGATGGTGAAGGTGTCGCTGAAATGTACTCTAGGCTTGCACTTATCACAAATGAGATTGCCGGCTTAGGGAGTGAAGAGATGACCGACAAATTCATCATCAAGAAGATCCTAAGAGCATTGTATGGAAAGTATGATACCGTGTGCACATTGATCCAAATGATGCCAAACTACAAAGATCTCAAGCCAACGGAAGTCATTGGAAGAATTGTTGCTCATGAGATGTCACTTAAGGATAAGGAGGAACTTCACAACAAGTCAAGTGGTGCTTACAAAGCCTCTAGTGAAGCCCCCACATCATCAAGTGAGAAACAAACCTTCAATGAAGAATTGAGCTTAATGGTGAAGAACTTCAACAAATTCTACAAGAGTAGAAGCAAAGAAAGAAGCTCCAAGTCAAGGTCTCACCATGACAAAAGATCTTCTAGTCGAGAGCGAAATTGCTACAATTGTGGGAGACCCAGACACTATTCCAATGAGTGTACGGCACCCTACAAAAGAAGAGAAGATTCTCCAAAAAGAAGAAGCAAAAGAGAAGAATCACCACCAAGAGAGAGGAGGATTAGAGATGATCGTTATGAACGAAGACCCTCACGGAGAAGCAAGGATTTGGAAAGGAAGGACAAGTCATCAAGGAGCTACACAAAACGAAGACATCAAGCTCATGTTGGTGAATGGGTATCCGGCTCTGACTCCGACAATCACTCCGAGAGAAGCTATCACTCCGACTCCGAATATACTCAAGATGAAGGTGTTGCCAGTCTAGCACTTGTGTCAACCAACTCCTACGACATATTTGATTCACCAAATGAAGGAATTGGAAGATGCTTCATGGCCAAAGGTCCAAAGGTAACACATCCTGAGTATGTTGATTTCAATAGTGATGAAGATGACTTGCTTGTGGATGATGATTTACTTGTTGACAACTCTAGTGATGAATACTATGATGAAACGTCAATTAATCATGCTAATCAAGATAAAACGAATGACAATGATAAGGAGAAGATTGAGCTTCTAACTAAAGAACTAAACACTCTTAAGTTGGCTCATGAAACTATCTTTGAATATCATCGAGAACTTTTAAGGGCTCATGAGAAGTTACACTTTGAAAAGCTTAATCTTGACCAAGAGCATGAGTTCTTAAAAGCAATCAATGATGATCTCCGTAAGAAAAGTTCTTCTTACATTGCCAAGCGTTTACTCTTATCTACTTACATGCCTCAAGTCGAATATAGTAACAAGTACAAGAAAGATCCTTCCTCTAGTAGTAACAATAATAATGTCAAATCCAATATTGTTGCTTCTAGTAGTTCTCTTGATTCCACTAATGATTCTCTTAGCCAAGTTACACTTGAGAAAGAAAATAGCTTATTGAAGGGAATTATAGAGAAAGGTGTTTACAAGAGCCTTGCCGGGAGTAAGCAATTCGAGGAAATTGTACGCAAGCAAGGAAGGCACCGGAAGAATCAAGGTGTTGGTTTTGAACGAAAGTTCAATGCCAATGGAGTTGAGTGGGAAGAAGATCAATACCCCAAGACGAAGTTTGTTCCTCAACAAGAGAAGTATGATCCTACTTCCTTCAAGGGAACACAAGCACAAGATGATCTTCCACCACAAGACCACAAGAACAAAGGCAAGGACAAGCTTCAAGAAGAGATTGATGCATTTGAAGAAGCACCTAAGGCCTCGGTCAAGTGGATTCCCAAGACTACGTCAAGTTCTACTTCATCAAGTACAACTACAACTCCAAGGATTCCCATCAAGATGATGTGGATCCCGAAGAAGAAGAACTAGAGAGTTCTTGAGGGTGACTCCGCCAACACTCTTCACTCATATCATTTTGGCAAGAACAAGTGCAATCAACTTCCACATCTTGCACTAGTTCAAGGAGTCACAAACCCTCATGTTGGTAAGGCAAGGGACAAGGTAACCTAATGTTTTCATAGACATCATCTTGTGTGTGCATCACTCTATATCTATGGATATTCTTGTTTGTTCCTTGTGGGACTAACCCATGTAGGCAAGTTGAAAGTGCAACTCACTCCAAAGGACTGCTCCAAATGATCTACATCAACATTGAGCATCCACATCTTCAACACCTACATGAAGTCATCATCGACAAAACCCAAGGTTAGTTCATCCCTCTAAAAGGGAATCTCACATCTAGGGGGAGCTTAACTCTAAGAATTGAGTCAAAGTAACTCTAATGGTTGAACACAACAATGCATTATGTAAAAGTGGTAACCCCACTTGAGCTTAAACGATGAGTATGACCTATGATCAAATGTTTATCATTTGACTCCTAAGTCAATATACTCATATATAGATGACCTAATCATCGCCAATTGTTTGATAGATGCTAGAATTGGTTGTGCATGCTTTGCCACATATTTCATTTGCCATCTTATTGTGTGAGCATGTTGGTGCATATTTTACTCATTCAAGGACATCCACTTGTTGTTTTGATTGTTTGGTTCTTTTTCTTTTTGGCCAAGTGGATGGACAAGAATGCCTAAGAACCTTCTCTAGCTATCGATGCTTTTCTCGTCTCAAACTCTATTCATGCTACATCACAAAATTTGATCAAGTCAGATTCGAACCACTCTGTGTGAGGAGCACTCGGAGTCCCCGATTCGTCATAGACTTAAACTTCCAAAACTTCTTTGTGATTCTCGGTCTGACCGATTCCTCCATTTCGGTCCTACCGAGATCATTAAGTCGATCAGAGTTTTCGATCTCAGTGCAACCGATTTGAACTTTTCGGTCACACCGAATTGCTGTAACTATACACAGTTATGCATCTCGGTGCCACCGAGTTGTTCAACTCGGTCACACCGACAGGGTCGGGCTATATATAGTCACGGGCAAAAATTTGGAAATTTCTCCGAACCCCTTCGACCGCGTAATAGCTCGCTCTGCCTCCAGGGTCTCCGGATCATCTCCTCATCGCCAGCCGCCTCCTGTCGCTGGTCTTCGCCGCCGTCAACGGATTTCAACCCCGTCGTTGCCGCCGTAGCGAGTTCATCGCCAAGCTAGGGTATGGACTCGATCATAGTGCTATCCTCATCCGATTCCTAGCACATTGTGTTCTTATTGATTCTTGCCATGATTGAAACACTCCTATCCAGTCAATGCAATCCTCAGATTAGATGAGATTTGAAAATTTAGGGTTAGGTTTCCGCCGAAACCATCTCGGACCCACCGAGTTGAAAAACTCGGTCCCACCGATTTGGCTTATGCCATTGCACTAGTAACTCTCGGTCTGACCGAGAATTGCTAATCGGTGAGACCAATTTTAGAACTTTGTGAAACCCTAGCAGTCTCGGTGCCACCGAATTGTGACTCGGTCCAACCGAGTTCATCAGTTTAGGTTCCAAAACTGCTTCGATATCACCGAGTTTGAAAATCGGTTGATCCGAAAGGCTTTCTGTGGAAAACTAAAATTGAATTTTTGAGTCATTCTTTTGCAAAACTCTCTGCATTTTGTGATGCTTATCCACTCTACCTCATCTATAACTCTTCTCAGGGTCAGCAGTCAGTGTTTGTAGCATGTCAGACCAAAGTGACAGTCAGAACAGGTCAGAAGAGCAGATGCACATGAGTGAGGGCACTAGTCCCTCCAGCACTTCAGATGAAGGCAGCAGGAGCACTCCTAGCAATCTGCCTAAGGCTGCTACCAGGCAAAGGAGGAAGAGAACCTCAGACTCAGAGGATGAGGACTATAGAGCAGAAGAAGATGAGGCTACTTCCAAGAAGGTAGTGCTCAAAAAGGAGTATGGCTCAGCACATAGCACAAAGCCTGGACTGGATAAGAAAGTTCCTGCCAAAAGGACACCTATGCCCAAGGTCAGAAGGTCCACTCAAGTGCCAGAACAAACTGAACCCAAAGAGGCACCTGCAAAGAAAGTCACAACTTCCAAATCCAAAAAAGTTCCTACTGGAGAAACTATGAAGTTTACCATTGAATCAGAGGATGAAGCTGCTCAGGATAAGAAGAAGAGAGCAAGAACCACAACTGCCCAGGTTCTTGGAAAGCCCTCAATGAGGAGAGACTCTAAAGAGGAAGAAGAGGTTGCTGCACTAGCACCCAAGGAACCAAAGCTTATGGGTGATGCTATTAGATCAAGGGCTGCAACATCTACACCCAAGGAAGCACCCAAAGCTGCCCCCAAGGCCAAGCTTGCACCAAAGAGGAATACCAGGAGTATTCCAGATGCTGAGAAGAACAAGGCCCCAGTGCCTGAGGTTGCTGAGGAGGAAGATGAAGAAGGACAAGTTCTGAGGAAGCTCATGTTGGAAATATGCCCTAGAGGCAATAATAAAAGCATTATTATTATATTTCTTTGTTCATGATAATTGTCTTTATTCATGCTATAATTGTGTTATCCGGAAATCGTAATACATGTGTGAATAACAGACACCAACATGTCCCTAGTAAGCCTCTAGTTGACTAGCTCGTTGATCAATAGATAGTCATGGTTTCCTGGCTATGGACATTGGATGTCATTGATAACGGGATCACATCATTAGGATAATGATGTGATGGACAAGACCCAATCCTAAACATAGCACAAGATCGTATAGTTCGTTTGCTAGAGTTTTTGCAATGTCAAAGTATCTCTTCCTTCGACCATGAGATCGTATAACTCCTGGATGCCGTAGGAGTGCTTTGGGTGTATCAAACGTCACAACGTAACTGGGTGACTATAAAGGTGCACTACAGGTATCTCCGAAAGTATCTATTGTTTTATATGGATCGAGACTGGGATTTGTCACTCCGTATGACGGAGAGATATCACTGGGCCCACTCAGTAATGCATCATCATAATGAGCTCAAAGTGACCAAGTGTTTGGTCACGGGATCATGCATTGCGGTACGAGTAAAGTGACTTGCCGGTAACAAGATTGAACGAGGTATTGGGATACCGACGATCGAATCTCGGGCAAGTAACATATCGATTGACAAAGGGAATTGCATACGGGGTTGATTAAATCCTCGACATCGTGGTTCATCCGATGAGATCATCGTGGAGCGTGTGGGAGCCAACATGGGTATCCAGATCCCGCTGTTGGTTATTGACCGGAGAGCGATCTCGGTCATGTCTACATGTCTCCCGAACCCGTAGGGTCTACACACTTAAGGTTCAGTTACGCTAGGGTTGTAGGGATATGTATATGCAGTAACCCGAATGTTGTTCGGAGTCCCGGATGAGATCCCGGACGTCACAAGGAGTTCCGGAATGGTCCGGAGGTAAAGATTTATATATGGAAAGTCCTGTTTCGGGCATCGGGACAAGTTTCGGGGTTATCGGTATTGTACCGGGACCACCGGAGGGGTCCCGGGGGCCCACCGGGTGGGGCCACCCATCCCCGGGGGCCACATGGGCTGTAGGGGGTGCGCCTTGGCCTGCTTGGGCCAAGGGCACCAGCCCCACTAGGCCCATGCGCCTAGGGTTTCCAAGGGGGAGGAGTCCTACTAGTGGAAGGCACCTCCTAGGTGCCTTGGGGGGGAGGGAAACCCCCCTTGGCCGCCGCACCCCCTAGGAGATTGGATCTCCTAGGGCCGGCCACCCCCCCTTGGCACCCCTATATATAGTGGGGGAGAGGAGGGACTTCATACCTTGAGTCTTTGGCCTTTGGTTGCCTCCTTCTCCCTCCCCAACACCTCCTCCACCTCCTTATTGCTTAGCGAAGCTCTGCCGGAGTACTGCAGCTCCATCAACACCACGCCGTCGTGCTGCTGCTGGTGCCATCTCCCTCAACCTCTCCTCCCCTCCTTGCTGGATCAAGAAGGAGGAGACGTGGCTGTTTCCGTACGTGTGTTGAACGCGGAGGTGCCGTCCGTTCGGTGCTAGGATCTCCGGTGATTCGAATCACGTCGTGTTCGACTACATCATCCTCGTTCTTTGAACGCTTCCGCTCGCGATCTACAAGGTACGTAGATGCATCCAATGACTCGTTGCTAGATGAACTCCTAGATGATCTTGGTGAAACGAGTAGGAAAATTTTTGTTTTCTGCAACGTTACCCAACAGTGGCATCATGAGCTAGGTCTATGCGTAGTTCTTCTTGCACGAGTAGAACACAATTGGTTGTGGGCGTAGATTTGTCAACTTTCTTGCCGCTACTAGTCTTATCTTGCTTCAGCGGTATTGTGGGATGAAGCGGCCCGGACCAACCTTACACGTACGCTTACGTGAGACCGGTTCCACCGACTAACATGCACAAGTTGCATAAGGTGGCTGGCGGGTGTCTGTCTCTCCTACTTTAGTTGAAGCGGATTCGATGAAAAGGGTCCTTATGAAGGGTAAATAGAAGTTGACAAATCACGTTGTGGTTTCACGTAGGTAAGAAAACATTCTTGCTAGAACCCTACTTCAGCCACGTAAAACTTGCAAACAACAATTAGAGGACGTCTAACTTGTTTTTGCAGCAAGTGCTTTGTGATATGATATGGCCAAAGTTGTGATGAATGATGAATGATCTATATGTCATGTATGAGATGTTCATGCTATTGTAATAGGAATCACGACTTGCATGTCGATGAGTATGACAACCGGCAGGAGCCATAGGAGTTGTCTTTATTTTTTGTATGACATGCGTGTCATTAAAGAACGCCATGTAAACTACTTTACTTTATTACTAAACGCGTTAGTCATAGAAGTAGAAGTAGTCGTTGGCGTGACAACTTCATGAAGACACGATGATGGAGATCATGATGATGGAGATCATGGTGTCGTGCCGGTGACAAGATGATCATGGAGCCCCGAAGATGAAGATCAAAGGAGCTATATGATATTGGCCATATCATGTCACTACTTTATATAATTGCATGCGATGTTTATTATGTTTTATGCATCTTGTTTACTTAGAACGACGGTAGTAAATAAGATGATCCCTTACAAAATTTCAAGAAGTGTTCTCCCCTAACTGTGCACCGTTGCTACAGTTCGTCGTTTCGAAGCACCACGTGATGATCGGGTGTGATAGATTCTTACGTTCACATACAACGGGTGTAAGACAGTTTTACACAGCGAAAACACTTAGGGTTAACTTGACGAGCCTAGCATGTACAGACATGGCCTCGGAACACGGAGACCGAAAGGTCGAACACGAGTCGTATGGAAGATACGATCTACATGAGAATGTTCACCGACGATGACTAGTCCGTCTCATGTGATGATCGGACACGGCCTAGTCGACTCGGATCGTGTAACACTTAGATGACCAAAGGGATGTCAAATCTGAGTGGGAGTTCATTATAATTTGATTAGATGAACTTAATTATCATGAACTTAGTCTAAATTTTTACAATATGTCTTATAGATCAAATGGCCAACGTAGTCCTCAACTTCAACGCGTTCCTAGAGAAAACCAAGCTGAAAGACGATGGCAGCAACTATACGGACTGGGTCCGGAACCTGAGGATCATCCTCATAGCTGCCAAGAAAGATTATGTCCTACAAGCACCGCTAGGTGATGCACCTGTTCTCCCTGCGGAACAAGACGTTATGAACGCTTGGCAGGCACGTTCCGATGACTACTCCCTCGTTCAGTGCGGCATGCTTTACAGCCTAGAGCCGGGGCTCCAAAAGCGTTTTGAGAGACATGGAGCATATGAGATGTTCGAAGAGCTGAAAATGGTTTTCCAAGCTCATGCCCGGGTCGAGAGATATGAAGTCTCCGACAAATTCTTCAGCTGTAAGATGGAGGAAAACAGTTCTGTCAGTGAGCACATACTCACTATGTCTGGGTTGCATAACCGCTTGACTCAGCTGGGAGTTAATCTCCCGGATGATGCGGTCATTGACAGAATCCTCCAGTCGCTTCCACCGAGCTACAAGAGCTTTGTGATGAACTTCAATATGCAGGGGATGGAAAAGACCATTCCTGAAGTATTTGCTATGCTGAAATCAGCAGAGGTAGAAGTCAGAAAGGAACATCAAGTGTTGATGATCAACAAAACCACTAAGTTCAAGAAGGGCAAGGGTAAAAAGAACTTCAAGAAGGACGGCAAGGTAGTTGCCGCGCCCAGCAAGCAAGCTGCCGGGAAGAAGCCAAAGAATGGACCCAAGCCCGAGACTGAGTGTTTTTATTGCAAGGAAAGTGGTCACTGGAAGCGGAACTGCCCCAAATACTTAGCAGACAAGAAGGCCGGCAAAACCAAAGGTATATTTGATATACATGTAATTGATGTGTACCTTACCAGTAATCGTAGTAACTCCTGGGTATTTGATACCGGTGCCGTTGCTCATATTTGTAACACGCAACAGGAGCTGCGGAATAAACGGAGACTGGCGAAGGACGAGGTGACGATGCGCGTCGGGAATGGTTCCAAGGTCGATGTGATCGCCGTCGGCACGCTACCTCTACATTTACCTACGGGATTAGTTTTGAAACTCAATAATTGTTATTTTGTGCCAAGTTTGAGCATGAACATTGTATCAGGATCTCGTTTAATTCGAGATGGCTACTCATTTAAATCCGAGAATAATGGTTGTTCTATTTATATGAGAGATATGTTTTATGGTCATGCTCCGATGGTGAATGGTTTATTCTTTATGAATCTCGAGCGTAATGCTACACATATTCATAGTGTAAGTACCAAAAGATGTAAGATTGATAGTGATAGTCCCACATACTTGTGGCACTGCCGCCTCGGTCACATAGGTGTCAAACGCATGAAGAAGCTCCATGCTGATGGACTTTTAGAGTCTCTTGATTACGAATCATTTGACACGTGCGAACCATGCCTCATGGGTAAAATGACCAAGACTCCATTCTCAGGAACAATGGAGAGAGCAACCAATTTATTGGAAATCATACATACTGATGTGTGCGGTCCAATGAGTGTTGAGGCTCGCGGTGGCTATCGTTATGTTCTCACCCTCACTGATGACTTGAGTAGATATGGGTATGTCTACTTAATGAAACACAAGTCTGAGACCTTTGAAAAGTTCAAGGAATTTCAGAGTGAAGTTGAGAATCAACGTGACAGGAAAATCAAGTTTCTACGATCAGATCGTGGAGGAGAATACTTGAGTCACGAGTTTGGTACACACTTAAGAAAATATGGAATAGTTTCACAACTCACGCCGCCTGGAACACCTCAGCGTAATGGTGTGTCCGAACATCGTAATCGCACTCTATTAGATATGGTGCGATCTATGATGTCTCTTGCCGATTTACCACTATCTTTTTGGGGCTATGCTTTAGAGACTGCCGCATTCACTTTAAATAGGGCCCCGTCGAAATCCGTTGAGACGACACCATATGAATTATGGTTTGGGAAGAAACCTAAGCTGTCATTTCTAAAAGTTTGGGGATGCGATGCTTATGTCAGGAAACTTCAACCTGAAAAGCTCGAACCCAAATCGGAAAAATGTGTCTTCATAGGATACCCTAAAGAAACTGTTGGATATATCTTCTACCTCAGATCCGAAGGCAAGATCTTTGTTGCCAAGAATGGGTCCTTTCTGGAGAAAGAGTTTCTCTCGAAAGAAGTAAGTGGGAAGAAAGTAGAGCTTGATGAAGTATTACCTCTTGAACCGGAAAATGGCGCAACTCAAGAAAATGTTCCTGAGGTGCCTGCACCGACTAGAGAGGAAGTTAATGATAATGATCAAGATACTTCTGATCAAGCTCCTACTGAAATTCGAAGGTCCACGAGGACACGTTCCGCACCAGAGTGGTACGGCAACCCTGTCTTGGAAATCATGTTGTTAGACAACGGTGAACCTTCGAACTATGAAGAAGCGATGGCGGGTCCGGATTCCGACAAATGGCTAGAAGCCATGAAATCCGAGATAGGATCCATGTATGAAAACGAAGTATGGACTTTGACTGACTTGCCCGTAGAACGGCGAGCCATAGAAAATAAATGGATCTTTAAGAAGAAGACAGACGCGGATGGTAATGTGACCATCTATAAAGCTCGGCTTGTCGCTAAGGGTTATCGACAAGTTCAAGGGATTGACTATGATGAGACTTCCTCACCGGTAGCGAAGCTGAAGTCCGTCCGAATCATGTTAGCAATTGCCGCATTTTATGTTTATGAAATTTGGCAAATGGACGTCAAAACGGCATTCCTTAATGGTTTCCTTAAGGAAGAATTGTATATGATGCAGCCGGAAGGTTTTGTCGATCCTAAAAATGCTGACAAGGTGTGCAAGCTCCAACGCTCGATTTATGGGCTGGTGCAAGCATCTCGGAGTTGGAACATTCGTTTTGATGAGATGATCAAAGTGTTTGGGTTTACACAGACTTATGGAGAAGCCTGTGTTTACAAGAAAGTGAGTGGGAGCTCTATAGCATTTCTCATACTATATGTAGATGACATACTTTTGATGGGAAATGATATAGAACTTTTGGACAGCATTAAGGCCTACTTGAATAAGTGTTTTTTAATGAAGGACCTTGGAGAAGCTGCTTATATATTAGGCATCAAGATCTATAGGGATAGATCAAGACGCCTCATATGTCTTTCACAAAGCACATATCTTGATAAGATTTTGAAGAAGTTCAAAATGGATCAGTCCAAGAAAGGGTTCTTGCCTGTTTTGCAAGGTGTGAAATTGAGCTCAGCTCAATGTCCGACCACGGCAGCAGAGATAGAAGAGATGAGTGTCATCCCCTATGCCTCAGCCATAGGTTCTATTATGTATGCCATGCTGTGTACTAGACCTGATGTAAACCTTGCCGTAAGTTTGGTAGGAAGGTACCAAAGTAATCCCGGCAAGGAACACTGGACAGCGGTCAAAAATATCCTGAAGTACCTGAAAAGGACTAAGGAAATGTTTCTCGTTTATGGAGGTGACGAAGAGCTCGTCGTAAAAGGTTACGTCGACGCTAGCTTCGACACAGATCTGGATGACTCTAAGTCACAAACCGGATACGTGTATATTTTGAATGGTGGGGAAGTAAGCTGGTGCAGTTGCAAGCAAAGCGTCGTGGCGGGATCTACATGTGAAGCGGAGTACATGGCAGCCTCGGAGGCAGCACATGAAGCAATATGGGTGAAGGTGTTCATCACCGACCTAGGAGTCATACCCAATGCGTCGGGGCCGATCAAGCTCTTCTGTGACAACACTGGAGCTATTGCACTTGCCAAGGAGCCCAGGTTTCACAAGAAGACAAGGCACATCAAGCGTCGCTTCAACTCCATCCGTGAAAATGTTCAAGATGGAGACATAGAGATTTGTAAAGTACATACGGACCTGAATGTAGCAGATCCGTTGACTAAACCTCTCCCAAGAGCAAAACATGATCAACACCAGAATTCCATGGGTGTTCGATTCATCACAATGTAACTAGATTATTGACTCTAGTGCAAGTGGGAGACTGTTGGAAATATGCCCTAGAGGCAATAATAAAAGCATTATTATTATATTTCTTTGTTCATGATAATTGTCTTTATTCATGCTATAATTGTGTTATCCGGAAATCGTAATACATGTGTGAATAACAGACACCAACATGTCCCTAGTAAGCCTCTAGTTGACTAGCTCGTTGATCAATAGATAGTCATGGTTTCCTGGCTATGGACATTGGATGTCATTGATAACGGGATCACATCATTAGGATAATGATGTGATGGACAAGACCCAATCCTAAACATAGCACAAGATCGTATAGTTCGTTTGCTAGAGTTTTTGCAATGTCAAAGTATCTCTTCCTTCGACCATGAGATCGTATAACTCCTGGATGCCGTAGGAGTGCTTTGGGTGTATCAAACGTCACAACGTAACTGGGTGACTATAAAGGTGCACTACAGGTATCTCCGAAAGTATCTATTGTTTTATATGGATCGAGACTGGGATTTGTCACTCCGTATGACGGAGAGATATCACTGGGCCCACTCAGTAATGCATCATCATAATGAGCTCAAAGTGACCAAGTGTTTGGTCACGGGATCATGCATTGCGGTACGAGTAAAGTGACTTGCCGGTAACAAGATTGAACGAGGTATTGGGATACCGACGATCGAATCTCGGGCAAGTAACATATCGATTGACAAAGGGAATTGCATACGGGGTTGATTAAATCCTCGACATCGTGGTTCATCCGATGAGATCATCGTGGAGCGTGTGGGAGCCAACATGGGTATCCAGATCCCGCTGTTGGTTATTGACCGGAGAGCGATCTCGGTCATGTCTACATGTCTCCCGAACCCGTAGGGTCTACACACTTAAGGTTCAGTTACGCTAGGGTTGTAGGGATATGTATATGCAGTAACCCGAATGTTGTTCGGAGTCCCGGATGAGATCCCGGACGTCACGAGGAGTTCTGGAATGGTCCGGAGGTAAAGATTTATATATGGAAAGTCCTGTTTCGGGCATCGGGACAAGTTTCGGGGTTATCGGTATTGTACCGGGACCACCGGAGGGGTCCCGGGGGCCCACCGGGTGGGGCCACCCATCCCCGGGGGCCACATGGGCTGTAGGGGGTGCGCCTTGGCCTGCTTGGGCCAAGGGCACCAGCCCCACTAGGCCCATGCGCCTAGGGTTTCCAAGGGGGAGGAGTCCTACTAGTGGAAGGCACCTCCTAGGTGCCTTGGGGGGGAGGGAAACCCCCCTTGGCCGCCGCACCCCCTAGGAGATTGGATCTCCTAGGGCCGGCCACCCCCCCTTGGCACCCCTATATATAGTGGGGGAGAGGAGGGACTTCATACCTTGAGTCCTTGGCCTTTGGTTGCCTCCTTCTCCCTCCCCAACACCTCCTCCACCTCCTTATTGCTTAGCGAAGCTCTGCCGGAGTACTGCAGCTCCATCAACACCACGCCGTCGTGCTGCTGCTGGTGCCATCTCCCTCAACCTCTCCTCCCCTCCTTGCTGGATCAAGAAGGAGGAGACGTGGCTGTTTCCGTACGTGTGTTGAACGCGGAGGTGCCGTCCGTTCGGTGCTAGGATCTCCGGTGATTCGAATCACGTCGTGTTCGACTACATCATCCCCGTTCTTTGAACGCTTCCGCTCGCGATCTACAAGGTACGTAGATGCATCCAATGACTCGTTGCTAGATGAACTCCTAGATGATCTTGGTGAAACGAGTAGGAAATTTTTTGTTTTCTGCAACGTTACCCAACAGCTCAAGCCCAAGATACCAGACCACAATGATGCCCATCCTGTGGCTGAGGACATGAACATCAGAAGAGACTCAGGGTTGAGGCTATGGAGGCTGACAGATCCATATGCCGCAAGGAGAAGAACTGTTGTTGACTACAAGTTCCATACAAAGGAACAACAGGACTTCTATGAGACAATTTTGTTGGATAAGAAGCCCATAGTGTGTGATGAGGTGGGTCGACTGGACCTATATTAAGGAAAATGAAGAGCAATATCCTGGAGTGCAAGACAGTTTTGTTGCTTGTGGAGTTGCACATTATGTTGGGCAAAAGCTCACCAACTGGAATAATGAACTTATCATGCAATTCTACTCCACAACACACTTCTATCCAGATGGGAGGATAGTTTGGATGTCTGAAGGTACAAGGTACCAGTCCACTATTGAGGAATGGGCAAGACTGATCAATGCCCCAAAGGAAAATGATGATGACCTGGATGTCTATGCCAAGAAGAAGATGGACCACAATTACATGGCACACATGTACAAGGAGATCCTAGACAAAGCCATTGAGACACATAAGTTTGGGTCAGTCCATTTCCTTCTGTCAGGGCTGCCAACTATTAACTACATCCTAAGGCACACTCTGTTGCCTAAGTCTGGTGACCACAACATGATTAGAGGGCATGCAATCAACATGTTGCATTTGTTTGATGTGCCACAGAAATTTAAGGTCATGAGCCTTATGATTGAAACCATTAAGAGGACTGCAGCAGATCAGAAGAGGAGCTGTGGATATGCCCCTCAGATTCAGGAGTTGATTAACTCAAAGATGGGCACAGGAAAATATCTATTGGATAAGGAACATTTTCCTCTCTATCCAGACTTTGAGGACAATCAGGTTGTCATGAATGAGAATGATCCATCATCAGTTCAAGCTCAAGAGAAGAAGGAGAAGGCAAGGAAGGAGAAAGCTGCCAGGATGCCAACTCAAGAGGAGGCATCTGAGTATTTCTTGAAGAACAAGCAGGAGCAGCTTGGTTACTTATGTCACACCCTAGCTAGTTCATGCATTAGAGTGTTGCATCATGTTTATTCCATTCAACAGAAACTTGAAATGGGGATGACAGAACCCCCAGCCCCTCTGACCAACTAGGGTTTACTAAAAATATTTTCAATGAACCTGAAGTGCCCTTCTAAATGTCCATCATTTTTGTCTTGGTTCAGAACCTCTGCCAAAAGTGGTGCACAATTTTCTAGGTCAACCTAAGGTCTTTGAATTAAATCATAGATATTTGAGTTTGGGCATTTGAACTATATAAAATATTTCAAATGCTCAAATATTCCTATACTAAAATGTTCCATGTTGTTTATATTCTAAACAGTGGGCATGAGAAGTTTGGGGATTTTTGGAGTTGCCTAGGTATTTTTAGAAAGTCCACAAACTTACAGAAAAAAATAGAAAAGGAAAAATAAAAAAAGGAGCAGAGGCTTACCTGGCGCCCACCTGGCAAGCCCACCTGCCGGCCCAGCCCAGCAGCCGTCCAGCGAGCTGCTTGCCTTTGCCAGGCAGGCAGGCAGGTGCTCGACGGCGGCACCAGCGCGCGCCACACAGCTGGCCGTCGCCCTGCTTCCTCCCCTCACCTCTCTGCTGGCCTGGACGAGCTCCATGTCGCACCCCGAACCCCGTGGACACATCCATTCGGCCCCAGCTCCTCTCCCTCGCTCTCCCGCACCATGGCCGACGCCACCGCAGCCGCACCGTCGCTGTAGTCGCGCTCTCCGTCGTCCCTGTGCCGCGCCACCATGTCCAGGAGCTTCGCCACCGTCCTCTCCTTCGAGCTAGCCAAGCCTCGAGCGCTCGCATGCCCCGAAGCCACTGCACCGACCTCGACCGATCCGCCATCGTCGGAGATCCCCTTCGCCGTCGCCGCCGCACCAGCTCATCCCCGACCGCGCCGACTGCTCCCTCGAGACCTCCGTGAGCCCAGCTACCTCCTCCCCCTTTCCTCTCTCGCTCTCGTGCACCACAGCGAGTGCACAAAGCTTCACCTCACGCACCGCCGCCGAGCTCGTCACCGACGTGTCTCCGGCCAACCACCGGCCACACCACCGTGTCCATCGCACTCACCGCACCCGCAGGAACCCGTAGCACCACTCCACGAGCCTCGCCGTGTCCCGTAGCCTCGGGTTCGACCTCACCCGAACTCCGGCGACCACCAAGGTCGTCGCCGGCAACGTCTCCGGCCACCCCGAGCTCAACCACCACCACCAAGAGCTGCGGCTTGCTCCCAGCTACACGTAGATGCCCTCCGCCGCTCATTTGGTCGCCGGAACGCACAAAAGCACTCTCGCCGCTGCGTTCGGCCTCGCCGGCGGCTAAACGCCGGCGAGTTGACCCTGCTGACCCCTTGTTTGACCACAGGTGGGCCCAGTTTGACCCCCCTGGGTCAATGACAGGTGGGGCCCAGCCATGTTAACTAATTAGGATTAGTATTAACTAATAATTAGTTAAACTAATTACACTGACACACGGGACCCACTAGTCAGGTTTGACCTGGACTGTTCCATTGACCACTGACGTCATCCTGACGCAATGCTGACGCAGTAAGTTATTTACTGGAATTATTATTACACAGGAAATTCCAGGAAATACCACAAACTTCAAAAAATCATAGAAATTAATCTGTAGCTCCAAATGCAAAGTGTTATATATGAAAAATGATCAGAAAAATCCAATCTATCCATCTGTACTGGTTTCATGCATGTTTCATCAAGCTAACCTGCTGTTTATTACAGAACAAGATAAAGCACTTTAAAGGGCCATTTATGAGTTTGAAATTTGAATCTTTGGTTCAAAATGATTCAAACCCATCTGGTCATAGTTGCATTAGCCCAACACACTCATTTTGCCATGTCTCATGCATGCATCATATTGTTGCATATTGCTTGGTGATGATTGTGTATCGGTGCTCTCTGCGGCAGGTTCTGCCCCTGAGGAGTATCATGATTACCCTAACGAAGAACAATACCAGTGCTCCAACCCATCAGGCAAGCAACCAACCATTTGATCAGATCGATACAATCCCATGTTCTCGCTCCTGCTCTCTTTTACTGCATTAAGACAACGCGTTTCAAACTGCTGTGTGCTGCAGTAGTTGAACCCATTTCCTATGCATGACCTGTCATTGCCACAGTAACTAGATGAAACCCACTAGCACGTGTAGGAGTTGATTGAGCCATGTGTGTATGTTGTTACGACCTTGCTATGCCTGCTATGCTTAGAGTCGTGTCAGGTCTGGTTCATCTGGGTGATGGGCTAGAGTGAAATGATCGTGTCAGTATGAGAGTGATGTGTTGAACACGATTTGGTAAAGGTATCGATGAGAGGCCATGTAGGAGTACATGGTGGGTTGTTTCATTGAAGCCCTCCTTAAGCACTGAGATCTGTATGTGTGATTTAAGAATCAGCTACTACCATGCATTGGGCCCGAAACCAATGGACCCTCTCGGCTTCTTATTCACCCTAGTCCTCTGTCCAGGAGTTGCAAGTAGTTTATGGTGTTTGTAGCCTACTGGAGGTCGTGGACAGCGCTGACCGTAGGGGTGGGCTGTGATGCGGTAGGTACGTGGCACGGTGTACCGGATGCCCGTTAGGCATCTCGGAAACCCTGTTCACATCGTTTGGGGCTGTGAGTGAAACCCCGACCGGATCTCCTCATGGATGGAACCTGAATAGGCGATAAACCTGGACTAGAGACTTAGGTGACTAGGTAGGTCGTGGCCGACACCCACGTTGGGCTTCCGCTTGAAGGTTGCCGAGTACATGTCGTGTAAACGGCGGTAAGTGGTGAGAGCGTGTAAGAAGAAGTACACCCCTGCAGGGTTAACATTATCTATTCGAATAGCCGCGTCCGTGGTAAAGGACTACTTGGTTGCCTATACAGTTCATAGACAAGTAAACTGGAAACTACTAAAAGCCTCAAGATAAGCGTGAGTGCCGAGGATGGCTCTTTCGTGGAAGACGGGGGTGGATCCTCGATAGTGTATTGAAGTGGTGAGTAGTGGACTCGTGTGCGCAAAACTATTTCAAGTTGGAGTCTCGTAGGATAGCTTAGCCAAGAGTCAAAGCTGGCTTGCTGCATTAACTCCACCAACCCTTCTTGATAATGTGCATGTATGTAGGATCTGATGTAAGTCTTGCTGAGTACCTTTGTACTCATGTTGCTTAAATTTACATTTTTCAGAAGATGCTACAAACCCTTCTGACGGGTTCTTCATAGACGTTGACATCGATGAGTAGACTGAGGCCCAGGTGGTGACCCTGAGCTTGTGAAGGACCATGTAGTATAGCTAGGCTTATCCAAGCCTGTTTCATTTTACTAGTTGTCTTTACTCAGACAAGTTACTTCCGCTGTTGGCTTGTATGCTTGTATGACTTGAATGTGGGTCGTGTGACCCGTACTTGTGTGTATGCTATGTATGGCTCTCTGAGCCTTTAAATAAAGTACTCGTGTTGTAGAGTCATGTTGTGATGCCTTGTTGTATTTGCACATATCGAGCATATTGTGTGTATGATTGAAATGCTTGGTATGTGTGGGATCTGACTATCTAGTTGTTTATCTTTAGTAGCCTCTCTTACCGGGAAATGTCTCCTAGTGTTTCCACTGAGCCATGGTAGCTTGCTACTGCTCCGGAACACTTAGGCTGGCCGGCATGTGTCCTTCGTTCCTGTGTCTGTCCCTTCGGGGAAATGTCACGCATTGAGTACCGGAGTCCTGTTAGCCCGCTACAGCCCGGTTTACCAGAGTCCTGCTAGCCCAGTGCTACAGCCCGGATTCACTTGCTGATGACCGACACGTTTGATGCTGGGTCATGGATGCCTGTCCCTGTAAGTCTGTGCCACTTTGGGTTTACGACTAGCCATGTCAGCCCGGGCTCCTTATCATATGGATGCTAGCGACACTATCATATATGTGTGCCAAAATGTGCAAACGGTCCCGAGCAAAGGTAAGACGACACCCGTGGGAATACCGTGCGTGAGGCCGCAAAGTGATATGAGGTGTTACAGGCTAGATCGATGTGACATCGATTCGGGGTCCTGACAGCGTTGGCATCAGAGCCGGACTGCCTGTAGGTTCTCCAAGCCAAACTGGTCGATGTTGAGTCTAGAAATGCTTTAGTTATATGTAGGGGAATTGATTGTGGGATGGTACGTAAGGCTCATTTTACTCCTTTACCTCATGACATTTTGATCTGAGTCAGTCCATTCTTCCACCGGGGGTTAAGGATTAGGATCTTTTCTCTCGATCAGGTTCACGTGTTACTAATCAGTAGTACCTTATAGGTTTGATGATTACAAGCCTAGCTCAGTTCTACTACCCTGTTATGTTGTTAAGTTGGACCCAGAACCTTGATATGATATTGTTGAGTGTCTATGCAATTCTGTGCTAAATGTCTCAAAATCCTTTTTGAGCAATTACAGCCGTTATGTTGTCCAAATTCTGCTAGAAATTCTAATGCTTTTGCATTATGGTTGTGCTTTCAGATGGCCACTCGTGATCAAAACCAAGTGGTTCGCCTGACCCGATGCATCGATGTGTCTGGTCATACGGCTATGTTAGTCCGGGTAATGATCGAGACGGGTTACCGTTGGTATCCCGAAGACACGGTCGAAGAGCAGTTTCGAGACTTCAATCAAAGCCAGTATCTCTGCATCGTCAGGATATTTCCCTCTTATCCTGGTTCTACCGAGCCCCTCCACTGTTCCTATGGACTCGGGGTTACTATTGAGATGGTCGTGCAAGATGCTGCCTACCCTATGATGACCATCATGCGAGTCAGGACTGGCCTGCTTCGGAACACCGATTTCTGGTATATGCCAGCTTCACTCCCTGGAGCGCAGGGGTATCTCCGGGCTATCTATGCTGACTCCACTGAGGAGGATTCGCTAACTCGCACCACTGCTGAGATGCTCGAGGATAAGGACCGAGAGAATCGGGCCTTGAGACTAGAGCTTTTCAACACCCGTGCCGATCATTGGGCCACCTTGACTCGGTTTGCACCGGTTGTGCAAGCTGGATATATGGATATGAGAGATCTGTATCCTGTTAGATCGGCTCTGCCAGACATGATGGATTGGCGTGATGTGGGAGGCATCACCCCTCCCCGTGGTCCCCGCAGGCCACCGTTTGTTGGTCCAAGACCTCACCCTAGCCCTTATGGTCCACAGGCTCCTCAGGACCGTCTGTTTCCGGATGCTCACGTTGAACTTCCAGGCTATGGAGGAGACTTCTATGAGAACTACTACGGAGATGTCTGAGTTAGTAGTAGTTTCACTAGTATTGTAATAGTTGTATTTCCACCGTCCTGTGTGACCTATGGAATATGACTTAGTGTGTATCAATTCTGGAGGTGTAGGAAAAATAATGTATAGGAGCTTGGGATGCCTCCGATGAGATGTAATCCTCCTTTCACCGTAGTAATACTTTGTTTGGTCTTGTACTAAACCTTGTATGGTGTGTATGACGATGGAATAAAAGAAGCAGTTTCTGTATCTACCATGTCATACGGATGATCATCTTGCATTCTGAGTTATCCATTACATTCTACATTTCTATGTCAGAATCTTATCATCCTGAACTAAACCATTGTTTTGTTTTTCCTAGGATGGTCAACACCCGCAACAACCCTGCCTCACCCTCCTTCTCTGGCCGAAGTTATGCTGGAAGCCGAGAGAAACAAGCGGGAGACCAACCGTTTGTTGGAGCGCATCAAACAGAACACAGCACACCATCAGAGAAATAACTTGGTGTCACTCAGTGATTTCATCAAGTTACATCCACCCACCTTCCACCACTCCGTCGAGCCTCTCAACGCCGATGACTGGCTTCGCAGTATTACTCACAAACTGCATTCTGCACTCGTAGCTGAGGCTGATAAGGTCACCTTTGCTGCATATCATCTCGAAGGCCCCGCCAGTCTCTGGTGGGAGAACTATGAAGCTATGCGCCCAGCGGGCCATATCACTACTTGGGCTGAATTCAGCGAGGCTTTCCGTGAACATCACATTCCGGAGGGTCTCATGGACCGTAAACGTGAGGAGTTCTGCAGTTTCACTCAAGGTCGACTCTCTGTGGATGCTTACAGCAGGGAGTTCGGTAACCTTGCACGATATGCAACTGAGGAAGTTTCTACCGATGCCAAGAAGTAGGCAAGGTTCCGTAAGGGACTTAGTCCTGAGCTTTGCCGTGACCTTCATCTGCATGAGTGCACCTCTTTTCAGAAGCTTGTGAACAAAGCCATCAGTGCTGAGTCTGGTCAGACTGATTTCGAAGCAACACGCAAGCATGGCCGTGACTTGGGTTCCTCATCCGGTGCTGGACCACAGAAGCGCCGGGTGGGTGTGCCTAACACTGCCCTGCCACCCAGGTTCACACCGAGGCCATCCTATCCGGCGCCTCGCCCAGTTCAACTGCATGCACCAGCCAAGCCCTATGGTGGTCCAACCAACAATGCTCCTCCATGCACCAGTCCCGTGACGTGCTTCAAGTGTGGGGAATCAGGCCACTATATGCGCGAGTGTCCCCAGACCAACCCCAGCCAGTCTGCAAAAACTGTTGGCCGTGGCAAGCCGACAGGGAAAGTGTTCTACGCCAAGCCGGCCACCACTGCACGTGGCCATGTGAATTGTGTCTCTGCGGAAGAGGCTCAGGAGGTTCCCAACGTCGTCCTCGGTACGCTCCTTGTTAATTGCCACCCGGCATCTGTTCTTTTCTATACTGGAGCATCTCATTCATTTATATCCGAGAGCTATGCTCGACTACATAACACCACATTCTGTGAAATGCCTACCTCCATGGTAATTCAAACCCCGGGATACAAATGGCAAACCTCTAGCGTAAGCCATGGGAATGAAGTTCAAGTCGACAGACTTGTTTTTCTTGCATCTTTGATAGCTCTCAAATCTTCGGATATTAATATCATATTGGGTATGGACTGGATGTCAGCCCATCATGCCAAGATTGATTGCTTCTCTAGGACTGTTCAACTTACACACCCTTCGGGAAAGGTAGTCAATGTCTTGACCCGAGTAGCCAAGCGACAATTATATTCTCTTAATGCCAGTCCTTTTCCAGACCTCGAAGACGTCCCGGTAGTCCGTGATTTTCCGGATGTCTTTCTAGAAGAATTGCCAGGTGTCCCACCTGACAGAGATGTCGAGTTCGTGATAGATCTCATTCCAGGAACTGTCCCAATTTCTAGAAGACCCTATAAGATGGCAACATTTGAACTAGCCGAACTTAAGAAACAACTCTATGAGTCCTTGAAAAAGGGTTTCATCCGACCTAGTTCATCTCCATGGGCTTGCCCCGTCCTCTTAGTCAAGAAGAAGGATGGTACGAACCGGATGGTTGTAGATTATCGACCCGTCAACTTGGTCACAATTAAGAACAAGTATCCGCTCCCCAGGATCAACGACCTGAATGATCAGCTCACTGGATCCTCAGTCTTCTCTAAAATGGATTTGAGGTTGGGCTACCAGCAAATCAAAATCAGGAACGGGGACATTCCCAAAACGGCCTTTGTTACTCGTTATGGCCAATACGAGTATACTGTCATGTCCTTCGGTTTAACCAACGCCCCAGCCACCTTCTCTCGGTTAATGAACTCAATCTTCATGGAGTATCTGGATAAATTCGTCGTGGTTTACCTAGATGATATACTCATCTACTCCAAGAACGAGGAAGAACATGCCGAACATCTAAGGCTAGTGTTGAAGAAACTTCGAGAGCATCACCTTTATGCCAAATTTTCTAAATGCGAATTTTGGTTGGCAGAAGTGACCTATCTAGGACATGTAATTTCTGGTAAAGGTATTGCTGTTAATCCCGAGCGAGTTCAAGTCGTCCTTAATTGGACTCCACCTGAATCGGTCAAGCAAGTTCGGAGTTTCCTTGGCTTAGCGAGCTATTGTCGTCGCTTTGTCGAGAATTTCTCCAAAGTTGCAAAACCTCTAACTAAGCTCCTCAAGAAAGAGAAAAACTTCGAGTGGACTCCACAATGTGAGCACAGTTTTCAGGAACTGAAAAGACGCCTGACTTCTGCTCCTGTACTGGTACCACCAGACTTCTCCAAGGACTTTGTTATCTATTGCGACGCCTCGCGACAAGGACTAGGTTGCATTCTCTTGCAAGATCGACACGTAATTGCTTATGCTTCACGGCAATTGCACCCACATGAGGAAAACTACCCTACTCATGATCTAGAGCTTGCAGCTGTAGTCCATGCACTCAAAACTTGGCGACATTACCTCCTCGGTAATCATTGCGAAATCTTCACTGATCACCAAAGTTTGAAGTACATATTCACCCAACCGGATTTGAATCTCAGGCAAAGACGTTGGGTCGAGTTGATCACAGATTTTGACTTAGGGATAACATACACCCCAGTGAAAGCCAATGTCATGGCTGATGCGCTAAGTCGTAAATCTTATTGCAACAATCTGATGTTGCAACAAAGTCAACCACTTCTACACGAGGAATTTTGGAAACTTAACCTTCACATTGTTCCTCAAGGATTCCTTTCCACCTTGGTGGCGAAACCTACCCTTATGGATCAGATCATCAAAGCGCAGAAGGTAGACCCGAGGATTTCCCGCATCAAAAGAAACATCAAGAAAGGAGTTGCGAATTGTTTCTCCATTGATGATCAAGGAGTCGTATACTTCGGGAACCGTCTAGTGGTTCCCAAAGTGCGAAACCTGAGGCAATTGATCCTGAAGGAAGCTCATGAATATCCTCTCACCATTCATCCCGGTAGCACTAAGATGTATCAGGACCTACGCCAGAGGTTCTGGTGGACTAGGATGAAGAGAGAAATTGCTCAGTATATTGCTAGTTGCGACGCCTGTCGTCGTGTAAAAGCAAAGCATCAACGGCCTACTGGCACCCTTCAACCCTTAGCTATTCCTGAATGGAAATGGGACAAAATTGGTATGGACTTCATTACCGGTTTTCCCAGGACCAAGAGAGGGAATAATGCTATCTTTGTTGTTATTGATCGTCTTTCCAAAGTAGCCCATTTCTTGCCTGTTCGCGAGAGTATAACCGCTAGTCAGCTAGCAGACTTGTACATCTCCCGAATAGTGTCTCTCCATGGTGTTCCACTGGAAATTAACTCGGATCGACGAAGTCTCTTCACCTCTCGATTTTGGGAAAGTTTCCAAAATGCTATGGGAACCCGCCTTTCCTTTAGCACTGCCTTTCACCCTCAATCAAGTGGTCAAGTAGAACGCGTCAACCAGATTCTAGAAGACATGCTTCGAGCTTCTGTTATCTCATTCGGAATGGATTGGGAGAAATGCCTTCCATTTGCCGAATTTGCTTATAACAACAGCTATCAATCTAGCTTGGGTAAAGCCCCTTTTGAAGTTCTCTATGGACAAAGGTGTCGAACGCCTCTTAACTGGTCAGAAACTGGGGAAAGACAATTCTTTGGCCCGGATATGATCCAGGAAGCAGAAGAGCAAGTTTGCATCGTTCGTGAAAAGTTGAAAATGGCCCAATCTCGTCAAAAGAGTCAATATGACCGAAAACATAAGGCTATGACTTTTGAGGTTGACGAGAAGGCTTACCTTTGGGTTACTCCTCTGAAGGGAACCCATCGTTTCGGTATCAAAGGCGAATTGGCTCCTCGTTACATCGGACCCTTTCGCATTCTTGCTAAACGAGGAGAAGTTGCCTACCAATTGGAACTACCTCCGTGTCCCTTCAGAGTCCATGATGTCTTCCACGTTTCTCAACTCAGGCGTTGCTTCTCGGATCCTATCCGTGGAGTGGACCACGAAACGCTTGATCTTCAAGATAATCTCACGTATCGAGAGTACCCCGTTCGTATCCTCGATCAAGCCAAGCGTACCACTCGACGACATAATATCAAGTTTCTCAAGGTTCAATGGTCGCACCATTCTGAGAAAGAAGCAACTTGGGAAAGGGAGGATCGCCTTCGACTTGAGTATCCCGCCTTCTTCCCGGAGGAACCTAAATCTCGGGACGAGATTCTTTTGAGTGGGGGTGAGTTGTCACACCCTAGCTAGTTCATGCATTAGAGTGTTGCATCATGTTTATTCCATTCAACAGAAACTTGAAATGGGGATGACAGAACCCCCAACCCCTCTGAAACCAACTAGGGTTTACTAAAAATATTTTCAATGAACCTGAAGTGCCCTTCTAAATGTCCATCATTTTTGTCTTGGTTCAGAACCTCTGCCAAAAGTGGTGCACAATTTTCTAGGTCAACCTAAGGTCTTTGAATTAAATCATAGATATTTAAGTTTGGGCATTTAAACTATATAAAATATTTCAAATGCTCAAATATTCCTAAACTAAAATGTTCCATGTTGTTTATATTCTAAACAGTGGGCATGAGCAGTTTGGGGATTTTTGGAGTTGCCTAGGTATTTTTAGAAAGTCCACAAACTTACAGAAAAAAAATAGAAAAGGAAAAATAAAAAAAAGGAGCAAAGGATTACCTGGCGCCCACCTGGCAAGCCCACCTGCCGGCCCAGCCCAGCAGCCGCTCCAGCGAGCTGCTTGCCTTCGCCAGGCAGGCAGGCAGGTGCTCGACGGCGGCACCAGCGCGCGCCACGCAGCTGGCCATCGCCCTGCTTCCTCCCCTCACCTCTCTGCTGGCCTGGACGAGCTCCACGTCGCACCCCGAACCCCGTGGACACATCCATTCGGCCCCAGCTCCTCTCCCTCGCTCTCCCGGACCATGGCCGACACCATCGCAGCCGCACCGTTGCCGTAGTCGCGCTCTCCGTCGTCCCTGCGCCGTGCCACCGTGTCCAGGAGCTTCGCCACCCTCCTCTCCTTCGAGCTAGCCGATTCTCGAGCGCTCGCGTGCCCCGAAGCCAGTGCACCGACCTCGACCGATCCGCCATCGCCGGAGATCCCCTTCGCCGTCGCCGCCGCACCAGCTCGTCCCCGACCGTGCCGACTGCTCCCTCGAGACCTCCGTGAGCCCAGATACCTCCTCCCCCTTTCCTCTCTCGCTCTCGTGCACCACAGCGAGCGCACAAAGCTTCACCGCACGCACCGCCGCCGAGCTCGTCGCCGACGTGTCTCCGGCCAACCACCGGCTACACCACCGTGTCCATCGCACTCACCGCACCCGCAGGAACCCGTAGCACCACTCCACGAGCCTCGCCGTGTCCCGTAGCCTCGGGTTCGACCTCACCCGAACTCCGGCCACTGCCAAGGTCGTCGCCGGCAACGTCTCCGGCCACCCCGAGCTCAACCACCACCACCAAGAGCTGCGGCTTGCTCCCAGCTACACGTAGATGCCCTCTGCCGCTCATTTGGTCACCGGAACGCACAAAAGCACTCTCGCCGCCGCGTTCGGCCTCGCCGGCGGCTAAACGCCGGCGAGTTGACCCCGCTGACCCCTCGTTTTACCACGGGTGGGCCCAGTTTGACCCCCCCTGGGTCAATGACAGGTGGGGCCCAGCCCTGTTAACTAATTAGGATTAGTATTAACTAATAATTAGTTAAACTAATTACACTGACACACGGGACCCACTAGTCAGGTTTTGACCTGGACTATTCCGTTAACCACTGACGTCATCCTGATGCAATGCTGATGCAGTAAGTTATTTACTGGAATTATTATTACACAGGAAAATCCAGAAAATACCACAAACTTCAAAAAATCATAGAAATTAATCTGTAGCTCCAAATGCAAAGTGTTATATATGAAAAATGATCAGAAAAATCCAATCTATCCATCTGTACTGGTTTCATGCATGTTTAATCAAGCTAACCTGCTGTGTATTACAGAACAAGATAAAGCACTTTAAAGGGCCATTTATGAGTTTGAAATTTGAATCTTTGGTTCAAAATGATTCAAAGCCATCTGGTCATAGTTGCATTAGACCAACACACTCATTTTGCCATGTCTCATGCATGCATCATATTGTTGCATATTGCTTGGTGATGATTGTGTATCGGTGCTCTCTGCGGCAGGTTCTGCCCCTGAGGAGTATTGTGATTACCCTAACGATGAACAATACCAGTGCTCCAACCCATCAGGCAAGCAACCAACCATTTGATCATATCGATACAATCCCATGTTCTCGCTCCTGCTCTCTTTTACTGCATTAAGACAACGCGTTTCAAACTGCTGTGTGCTGCGGTAGTTGAACCCATTTCCTCTGCATGACCTGTCATTGCCACAGTAACTAGATGAAACCCACTAGCATGTGTAGGAATTGATTGAGCCATGTGTGTATGTTGTTCCTACCTTGCTATGCCTGCTATGCTTAGAGTCGTGTCAGGTCTGGTTCATCTGGGTGATGGGCTAGAGTGAAATGATCGTGTCAGTATGAGAGTGATGTGTTGAACACGATTTGGTAAAGGTATCGATGAGAGGCCATGTAGGAGTACATGGTGGGTTGTTTCATTGAAGCCGTCCTTAAGCACTAAGATCTGTATGTGTGATTTAAGAATCAGCTACTACCATGCATTGGGCCCAAAACCAATGGACCCTCTCGGCTTCTTATTCACCCTAGTCCTCTGTCCAGGAGTTGCAAGTAGTTTCTGGTGTTTGTAGCCTACTGGAGGCCGTGGACAGTGCTGACCGTAGGGGTGGGCTGTGATGCGGTAGGTACGTGGCACGGTGTACCGGATGCCCGTTAGGCATCTCGGGAACCCTGTTCACATCATTTGGGGCTGTGAGTGAAACCCCGGCCGGATCTCCTCACGGATGGAACCCGAATAGGCGATAAACCTGGACTAGAGACTTAGGTGACTAGGTAGGTCATGGCCGACACCCACGTTGGGCTTCCGCTTGAAGGTTGCCGAGTACATGTCGTGTAAACGGCGGTAAGTGGTGAGAGCGTGTATGAAGAAGTACACCCCTGCAGGGTTAACATTATCTATTCGAATAGCCGCGTCCGCGGTAAAGGACTACTAGGTTGCCTATACAGTTCATAGACAAGTAAACTGGAAACTACTAAAAGCCTCAAGATAAGCGTGAGTGCCGAGGATGGCTCTTCCATGGAAGACGGGGGTGGATCCTTGGTAGTGTATTGAAGTGGTGAGTAGTGGACTCCTGTGCGCAAAACTATTTCAAGTTGGAGTCTCGTAGGATAGCTTAGCCAAGAGTCAAAGTTGGCTTGCTGCATTAACTCCACCAACCCTTCTTGATAATGTGCATGTATGTAGGATCTGATGTAAGTATTGCTGAGTACCTTTGTACTCATGTTGCTTAAATTTACATTTTTCAGAAGATGCTACAAACCCTTCTGACGGGTTCTTCGTAGACGTTGACATCGATGAGTAGACTGAGGCCCAGGTGGTGACCCTGAGCTTGTGAAGGACCATGTAGTATAGCTAGGCTTATCCAAGCCTCTTTCATTTTACTAGTTGTCTGTACTCAGACAAGTTACTTCCGCTGTTGGCTTGTATGCTTGTATGACTTGAATGTGGGTCGTGTGACCCGTACTTGTGTGTATGCTATGTATGGCTCTCTGAGCCTTTAAATAAAGTACTCGTGTTGTAGAGTCATGTTGTGATGCCTTGTTGTATTTGCACATATCGAGCATATTGTGTGTATGATTGAAATGCTTGGTATGTGTGGGATCTGACTATCTAGTTGTTTATCTTTAGTAGCCTCTCTTACCGGGAATTGTCTCCTAGTGTTTCCACTGAGCCATGGTAGCTTGCTACTGCTCCGGAACACTTAGGCTGGCCGGCATGTGTCCTTCGTTCCTGTGTCTGTCCCTTCGGGGAAATGTCACGCATTGAGTACCGGAGTCCTGTTAGCCCGCTACGGCCCGGTTTACCGGAGTCCTGCTAGCCCAGTGCTACAGCCCGGATTCACTTGTTGATGACCGACACGTTCGATGCTGGGTCATGGATGCCTGTACCTGTAAGTCTGTGCCACTTTGGGTTTACGACTAGCCATGTCAGCCGGGCTCCTTATCATATGGATGCTAGCGACACTATCATATACGTGTGCCAAAAGGCGCAAACGGTCCCGGGCAAAGGTAAGACGACACCCGTGGGAATACCGTGCGTGAGGCCGCAAAGTGATATGAGGTGTTACAGGCTAGATTGATGTGACATCGAGTCGGGGTCCTGACAACTTAATAGCATCAACACTGAGGATTGAGAAGGGATTGGCCACCCTCACTCAAAATCAGGAGAGCTTGGAAAGAATCATGGAACTCAAATTTCATGATCTTGATGTCAAAGTAACTGAGATTCAGTCTGTTGTGGAGCAGCTACAGGATGACATGCAGGAAAGGCAGGGCAAGACTACCACTAATGTTTTTGCCAGAGTGCCTAGAGCTCAGAGGTCAGCTACAGTGCCTGTGACAGACACCAAAGCCACATCATCTGCACCAGCTACAGCTCCTATAGCTCCAGTGCAACCAGCTCCAGCATCAACTCCAGCTCCATCTACTTCAACTGAAGCCTTCGTTCTTGGAGTTATCCGAACACCACCACCTAAAGATCAAGCCTGAGAGTCGATCTAGCACTATGCATTTTCTATGAACTTTTTGGTAACTTGTTGCCAAAGGGGGAGAAAAATGTATATATCATAGGCTTCGAGAGAGAGAGAGAGTGTGTGTGTGTGTTGTTCTTTTTTTTTCTTGCTTTGATTTGGTTGTTAAACTTTGTTTCCTTTTGATTGCTTGAGATACTATGCTGTTTTTGTGAGACATTGATGATCATGTGTTCGATCATAAGCTACACTTATGCATGTTTTATGATATTATCTTATCTATCCTATGTGATCATTCACTTTGCTTGGTGATGAGTGCATGTATTCAATCTTTATCATTTTGAGCGCTCCACCAAGATGTATGTGACATAGAAGAGTAACCCATGAGCCTAATTCCTTGTGCATTTGCAGTCCAAAGCAAATCTTAAACTATGCACAAATTTAGGGGGAGCTCTTGCTCATCACATACTTCTCAAAGCGACGATGTTTAAATCTTTGATCTATATGTTGTCATCAATTACCAAAAAGGGGGAGATTGAAAGTGCAACTATCCCTAGGTGGTTTTAGTAATTCCTAACAACATATAGCTCATTGAGCTAATGCTATTCCAAGACTATTATTTCAGGAAAGCTCAATGAATGGCATGGCATGGATGATGAAAGTGGATCCCTCAAAATACTAATGACAAAGGATTGGCTCAAGCTCAAAAGCTCAAGACTCTTCATTTTACATTTTAGTGGTCCAAGATCACATTGAGTCTATAGGAAAAGCCAATACTATCAAGGAGGGATGAGGTGTTGCTTAATGAGCCTCTTGCTTCATGTGCTTAGTGATATGCTCCAAAACCCTCAGCTACTTTCTCACATCCACAAATGACCTAAACCTAAAGCCAAAATCGGTCACACCGATTCTTCCTATCCGGCGCCACCGAGTTCTAATGTCATAGCCACTGCCACAAACCCTAAGCAAATCGGTTCTAGCGATAGGGATCTCGGTCTCACCGAGATGGGATTGTAATCTCTCTCTTTCCCTTCGTAACGTTTCGGTCTAACCGAAGTGAGCGATCGGTCCCACAGAGATTACAATGTAAACTCTCCATTTCTCTTTTGTAACATTTCGGTCTCACCGAAAAGAGCAAATCGGTCCCACCGAGTTTACCTGACCAACTCTTGAGAAAGCTAATTACCAAAATCGGTCTCACCGAGTTTGTGTAATCGGTCTTACCGAGATTACGTTATTCCCTAACCCTAACCGAATCGGTCTCACCGAGTTGCATGTCCGTCCCACCGAAAATCACTAACGGTCACTAGGTTTACTAAATCGGTCTGACCGAGTCTGTTGAATCGGTCCCACCGAGTTTGGTAAATTGTGTGTAACGGTTAGATTTTGTGTGGGGGCTATATATACCCCTCCACCTCCTATTCATTCGTGGAGAGAGCCATCAGACTAAACCTACACTTCCAACTTACCATTTCTGAGAGAGAACCACCTACTCATGTGTTGAGGCCAAGATATTCCATTCCTACCATATGAATCTTGATCTCTAGCCTTCCCCAAGTTGCTTTCCACTCAAATCTTCTTTCCACCAGATCCAAAACCTATGAGAGAGAGTTGAGTGTTGGGGATACTATCATTTGAAGCACAAGAGCAAGGAGTTCATCATCATCGCACCATTTGTTATTTCTTGGAGAGTGGTGTCTCCTAGATTGGCTAGGTGTCACTTGGGAGCCTCCGACAAGATTGTGGAGTTGAACCAAGGAGTTTGTAAGGGCAAGGAGATCGCCTACTTCGTGAAGATCTGCCGCTAGTGAGGCAAGTCCTTCGTGGGCGACAGCCATGGTGGGATAGACAAGGTTGCTTCTTCGTGGACCCTTCGTGGGTGGAGCCCTCCGTGGACTCGCGCAACCATTACCCTTCATGGGTTGAAGTCTTCATCAACGTGGATGTACGATATCACCACCTATCGGAACCACGCCAAAAACATCCGTGTCTCCAATTGTGTTTGAATCCTCCAAACCCTTCCCTTTACTTTCTTGCAAGTTGCATGCTTTAATTTCCGCTGCCTATATACTATTTGCATGCTTGCTTGAATTGCGTGATGATTGCTTGACTTGTCCTAAGATAGCTAAAATCTGCCAAACTCTAAAATTGGGAAAAGGTTAAGTTTTTAACTGGTCAAGTAGTCTAATCACCCCCCCTCTAGACATACTTCAAGGTCCTACAATTACACATATTACATCAAAGTTCACCACCAGTGCAAATATGGGGAACAAGGCAATTATACGCACCTATTACGAGTTATGATTCATATACCCCAAGGTGACAATAATTGGGATTCTATCCGGTGATTACCGTAATTTGAGGAGTTCATGTATTCACTATGTGTTGATCCTTTGTTCCAGTTATGTTCTCTATTAAAAGAGGCCTTAATATCCCTTAGTTTCCTTATGGACTCCGCTACCACGAAGGATAGGATAGAACGTGTCATGCAAGTTCTTATTATAAGCATGTATGACTATATACGGAATACATGCCTACATTACATTGATGAATTAGAGCTAGTTCTGTGTTGCCCTAGGTTATAATTGTTACATGATTAATGATATGCAACATAATTATCCATCACCAATCCAATACCTACGAGCTTTTCACATATTGTTTTGCTAAGTTACTACTGTTGCTCCTACTGTCACAATTGCTACAAAGTTATCACTGCTATTGTTGCCGTTACCATTGCTACTATTACTAATGCTATCAAACTATCATACTACTATGCTACTGATCGCTCTACAGCAGACATTTAGTCTCTAGGCGAGGTTGAACCGACAACTCAACTGCTAATACTTACAAATATTCTTTGGCTCCCCTTGAGTCAAATCAATAAATTTGGGTTGACTACTCTACCCTCGAAAACTATTGCAATTCCTTATACTTGTGGGTAACTAATACGTCTCCTACATATTTATAATTTTTGATTGTTCCATGATGTTATATTATCATTCTTGGATGTTTTACAATCATTTTATAGCAACTTTATATCATTTTTTGGGACTAACCTATTGACATAGTGCCAAGTGCCAGCTGCTATTTTTTGCTTGTTTTTTACATCGCAGGAAATCAATATCAAACGGAGTCCAAGCGTAGCGAAACTTTTTGTGGATTTTTTTTGGACCAGAAGACATCCAGTGGGCCAAAGAAGTACCGAAGAGGGGGCCCGAGGTGAGCACAAGACACCAGGGCGCGCCTGGAGGCCCGGGCACGCCCTGATGGGTTGTGCCCACCTTGGTGGCCTCCCGCGCCACCTCTTTACTCTACAAATACCTTAATATTACATAAACCCTAGGGGAGTCAACGAAAATCAATTCTAGCCGCCACAAGTTCCAGAACCACCAGATCCAATCTAGACACCATTACGGAGGGGTTCATCATCCTCATTGGTGCCTCTCCAATGATGCGTGAGTAGTTCATTGTAGACCTACGGGTCCGTAGTTAGTAGCTAGATGGCTTCCTCTCTCTCTCTATCTATCTATCTATCTATTTATCTCTCTCTCTCTCTCTTGATTCTCAATACAATGGTCTCTCAGAGATCCATTTGATGTAACTCTTTTTGCGGTGTGTTTGTTGGGATCCAATGAACTTTGAGTATATGATCAGATCTATGTTTTTATCCATGAAAGTTATTTGAGTCTTCTTTGATCTCTTATATGCATGATTGATTATAGCCTCGTATTTCTTCTCTGATATTTGGGTTTTGTTTGGCCAACTTGATCTATTTATCTTGCAATGGGAAGAGGTGCTTTGTGATGGGTTCGATCTTACGGTGCTTGATCCCAGTGACAGAAGGGGAAATGACACATATGTATCATTGCTATTAAGGATAACAAGATGGGGTCTGTTTCTACATAAATAGATCTTGTCTACATCATGTCATCGTTCTTATTGCATTACTCCGATTGTCCATGAACTTAATACACTAGATGCATGCTAGATAGTGGTCGATGTGTGGAGCAATAGTAGTAGATGCAGGCAGGAGTCGATCTACTAATCATGGACGTGATGCCTATATAATGATCATTGCCTGGATATCGTCATGATTATTTGAATTTCTATCAATTGCCCAACAGTAATTTGTTTACCCACCTTATGCTATATTTCTTGAGAGAAGCCAGTAGTGAAATCTACGGCCCCCAGGTCTCTTCTTTATCATATTTGCCTTCGAGATCTATTTTTATTTGCTTATATTTTCAGATCTGTTAATCCAAAAATACAAAAATACCTTGCTGTAATTTTTATTTATTTATTTTATCTCGCGTTCCTGCGAGATCTATTTATCCAAACTACTACAATTTTACCTGTCTTTTTACCCATGAGGGATTGACAACCCCTCTCTTACGTCGGGTTTCAAGTATTTGTTCTTTGTGTGCAGGAGCTGTTTACGTGGTGTTGCGTGGTTCTCCTACTGGTTCGATAACCTTGGTCTCATCACTGAGGGAAATACCTACCGTTGTTGTGCTGCATCATCCCTTCCTCTTTGGGGAAATACGGACGTAATTCAAGCCAACATCAAAAGGAATTTCTGGCTTCATTGCCAAGGAGACATCACCAACATCTACCAGGTTCCTAATCACAAATCTCATCTCCTTGCAATTTACATTATTTGCCATGTGCCTCTCGTTTTCCTCTCCCCCACTTCACAAAAATTTGCCGTTTTGTTCGCCCCTATTTTTGTTCGCCGTTTTCTCGTTAGATTTGTTTTTGAGTGCAATCTTGTCAGGTAGTCAAGATGACTCAAGAGAACACCAAGTTGTGTCATTTCTCCAATACCAACAACAATGCTTTTATTAGCACTCCGATTGCTCCTCCCACCACTACTGTGGAGTCTTGTGATATTAATGCTGCTTTGCTGAATCTTGTTATGAAAGATCAATTTTTCGGTACTCCTAATGAGGATGCCGCGTCCCATCTTAACACATTCGTGGAATTATGCGATATGCAAAATAAAAAATGTGTGGGCAATGATATTGTGAAGTTGAAATTAGTCCCGTTTTCTTTGTGAGATCGTGCAAAATTTTGGTTTTCTTCTTTGCTCGGAATAGTATCGATTCTTGGGATAAGTGCAAGGATGATTTTATTACTAAGTATTTTCCACCCGCAAAAATTATTTCCCTTAGAACCCAGATCATGAATTTCAAGCAACTTGAGCATTAGCATGTTGCGTAATCTTGGGAAAGGATGAAATTCATGCTAAGGAATTGCCTAACTCATGGGTTTAATCATTGGATGATCATACAAAAAAATTATGTGGTGTTGAATTTTGTTTATAGAAATCTTTTAGATTCCACGGTGGGTGGTACTTTTATGGAAATTACTTTGGGTGAAGCCACTAAATTGCTAGACAATATTATGGCAAATTATTCACAATGGCATACCGAAAGAACTCCTACTAGTAAAAAAGTTAATTCGGTTGAAGAAATTTCTTCTTTGAGTGAAAAAGTTGATGCTCTTATGAAATTGGTTGCTAATAAAAGTGCCCCTATTGATTTTAATGATGTGCCATTGTCAGCTTTTATTGAGAAAAATAGTGATGCCATAGATGTGAATTTTATCTCGCGAAACGATTTCAATAACAATGCTTATAGAGGTAATTTTAATCCTAGGCCTTTTCCTAGTAATTCCTCTAATAATTATGGTAACTCCTACAATAATCCTTGTTATAATAATAGAGCAACTCTGATCTTGAGAATCATACTAAAGAATTTATCAATACTAAAAAAAATTCAATGCTACAATAGAAGAAAAGCTGAATAAGATTGATGATATGTCTAGAAGTATTGATAGAATTTCGCATGATGTAGAAAATCTCAAGATGAAATTTTTTGTACCCAAGGTATAAGAATCAATTAAAACTCTTTATGTGTCTATGATTGAAAGTAAGAAAAAGAACCGCTATGCTTAGAGCTAGAAGAGAATTTTTAGAAAAGGCGTTTTCTAGTGATTGCTTTCATAAAAGTGATGAAGATCTTAAAATGATTGGTGTTTCTTCTATTGATTATTTGTTTAGCAAAATTTAGATTGATTATAAAGGGACTGGAGAAGAGTCAACTTTATCTAGGAGGCGTCTCGATAATTCATAGGGTGAAAATCGTGTTGAGAAAATTGATAAATTTGGGTTTGAAGAGGTCAAAACTTTAACTAGTGATGTGCCCATTCTTTTGGATTACAAAGACTTTAATTATGATAGTTTCTCTTCGATTGATTGTATTTCTTTGTTTCAATCCATGATAAATTCACCCCATGCTTATGAACAAAATAAAGCTTTTACTAAACATATTGTTGATGCTATGGTGAAAGCTTTAGAAGAAAAGTTGGAATTAGAGATTTCAATTCCTAGAAAAATTACATGATCAATGGGAACCTACTATCAAAGTCAATAAAAATTATGAGTGTTTTGCTTTATGTGACTTGGGTGCTAAAGTTTCTACAATTCTGAAATCTTTATGTGACGTGCTTGGTCTTACGGATATTGAAGAGTGTTCTCTAAATTAGCACTTGGCGGATTCTACTATAAAAAAACCTATGGGAAGAATTAATGATGTTCTTACTACTGCAAATAGGAATTATGTGCCCATAGATTTTATTGTTCTTGATATTGATTGCAATCCGTCTTGTCCAATTATTCTTGGTAGACTGTTCTTACGTACTATTGGTGCCGTGATTGATATGATAGAAGGCAATATTAAATTTCTATTCCCACTAAGGAAGGGTATGGAACACTTCCCTAGAACTAGAATTAATCCACCATATTAATCAATCATGAGGGCATCATATGGATCTAGAAACAAAGATGATAACACTTAGATCATTTGCATTATGCCTAGCTAGGGGCGTAAAACGATAGCGCTCGTTGGGAGGCAACCCAGCTTGTATCTTTTTGCTTTTTGGTTTTCTTGTTGTTTTCAATAAAATACCCAATTATGCGCTGCTTAGATGTGTTTTGTGGTTTAAATTGGTGTTTGTGCCCAGCAAAGCCTTTGGGAAAATTTGGGTGATAGTTGATTTGATCTTGTTGAAAAACAGAAACTTTTGCACTAAAAAAATAATTTTCAGAAATCACAGAAATGTGAGTTTTCTCTGAATGTTTTACACAAGATTTGTATACAAATTTCCTGTGTTTCCTATTTTTCAGAATTTTTGGAGTTATAGAAGTACACGAAGTTCCTTGATTACTACAGACTGTTCTGTTTTTGATAGATTCTGTTTTCATTGTGTTATATGATTGTTTTGATGATTCTATGGTTTCCTTTGAAGAGTTTTTGCAATGGAAAAGTTAAAATACAATAGATATAATATAATAACAAAACATGAATGGGTTTGCAACAATACTTAAAGTAGTGATTTACTTTCTTATACTAACGGATCTCACGATGGTTTTGTTGTGTTTTGTGCGATTGAAGTTTTCAAGTTTTGGGTGAGATCACGATGGATGAAGGAATAAAGATTATCAGAAGGCTAAGCTTGGGGATGCCTGAGGCACCCCAAGATAATATTCAAGGAGTATCAAGCAACTAAGCTTGGGGATGCCCCCGAGTGGCATCCCCTATTTCTTCTAACAACCAACAATATTTTACTTGAAAATACATTTTTATTCGTCAAATATTATGAGTTTTGCTTGGAGCGTCTTGTATGATATGAGTCTTTGCTTGTTTTGCTTTGTGTTTTAAGTCATCTATTCTTGCTGGACACACCTAGTTGAGGGAGCCAAAATTATGCTATGACTTGTTAGAATTGCTCTCTATGCCTCACTTAAACCTTTATGAGCTATGGAATTGCTCTAGTGCTTCACTTATATCTTTTTGAGTGTGGTGTGCTTTACTATTTTTGAAGAAATGCTCTCATGCTTCACATAGACTTATTTGAGAGTCAGTAAAAAATTTAAGAAATTCTCTCTTGCTTCACTTAAATTATTTTGAGAGAAGAAAAAATGCTCGTGTTCTTCACTTAGATTTGTTTGAGCTATCAAAAGCAACATATGGAATTAGTCCCAAAGTGATAGATATTCAAGAGGGATATAATAAAAAAAATCATGAAGATCATTGGACAAAATAAACTTGATTCTTTGTAATAGTTTTGAGATATGATGATAGTGATACGTGAGTCATGTTGATGAGTAATTATGCTTTAGTAAGAATATTGGTGTTAAGGTTTGTGATTCCCTATGCAAGCACGAAAGTCAATAGTTATATAATGAAATTACATCCTAGTTGTGGTGCATTATTCAGTGTTAGTTATGCTTAATGCTCGCTTATGAGATTTTTTGTTTCTTGGTTGGATGCTTCGCAATCTTTTGCTAGCCTTCATTTGCACTAAGTATGATCACTTCTTGTGCATCCAAAATCCTTTAAACCAGTTTTTGCCACATGAGTCCACTATACCTACCTATATGCGGTATTTCCATATCGTTCTAAGCAAATTTGTATGTGCCATCTCTAATTTTCAAAATAAATTTCTCTTTTGTGTGCTCGTATCGCTCATGAAACGGTAGGGGTGGCTGATATATTTCCATGCTAGATGTGTTATTCTCAAGATGAGTGTTTATTCACTTGTCCTTGCATGAGAGTACGACAAAGGTATTAGGGATGCCCAGTCCCGAAATGAAAAATGAATTTATTTTATGTTGTCAAATAATAAATCCCTATGGAAGTGTTGGTGTGGAAGGCACCCGTGGATACGGTTAGCCATGGAAAGTGAAAGTATGGTGGAAAAAGGAATGGACTTCATTTTCTGTTTGGGAACCGCCTATGATATATCTAGCATGGAAAACATTGGGAACTACTTGATCGTTTTCGTTGACAGGAAAAGCATGCCACCCAAAATGTTTTTTATCTCTACTTTTTTGCTTTGAGCTCTGGCACCTCTACAAATCCCTACTTCCCTCTGTGAAGGGCCTTTCTATTTACTTTATGCAATTTTTATTTTACTTGCGAGTCTCCATCTTCTCTTATAAAGCACCAACTAAGGGGCACTATGATCGTACTTGAGCATTGGGTGTAGCTAATGTGCGAGTGTGTTTCATGAATGGATCAATGATTGAGCATAATGGGCTAGGGATAACTTGCTTTAGTGTTGATATTTTGAAAGACATGGTTGCTTGTTGATATGCTTGAGTATTGAAGTCTTCATGTCAGAACTAGACTATTAATTTGAACCATATAAAAATCCAAATGTCCATGCTACAAAGAAAAGAATACGTGATGAACATGTTTGGTAGCATTCCACATCAAAAAATTTGTTTTTATCATTTACCTACTAGAGGATGAGCAGGAATTAAGCTTGGGGATGCTGATACGTCTCCAACGTATTTATAGTTTTTATTGTTCCATGCTGTTATATTATCATTCTTGGATGTTTTACAATCATTTTATAGCAACTTTATATCATTTTTTGACTAACCTATTGACATAGTGCCAAGTGCTAGTTGTTATTTTCTGCTTGTTTTTTACATCGCAGAAAATCAATATCAAACGGTGTCCAAACACAGCGAAACTTTTTGTGGATTTTTTTGGACCAGAAGACATCCAGTGGGCCAAAGAAGTATAGAAGAGGGGGCCCGAGGTGAGCACAAGACACCAGGGCGCGCCTGGAGGCCCGGGCACACCCTGATGGGTTGTGCCCACCTTGGTGGCCTCCTGCACCGCCTCTTTACTCTACAAATACCTTAATATTACATAAACCCTACGCGAGTCAACAAAAATCAATTCCAGCCGTCACAAGTTCCAGAACCACCAGATCCAATCTAGACACCATCACGGAGGGGTTCATCATCCTCATTGGTGCCTCTCCGATGATGCGTGAGTAGTTCATTGTAGACCTACGGGTCCGTAGTTAGTAGCTAGATGGCTTCCTCTCTCTCTCTCTTTCTCTTTCTCTCTCTCTCTTGATTCTCAATACAATGGTCTCTCAGAGATCCATTTGATGTAACTCTTTTTGCGGTGTGTTTGTTGGGATCCAATGAACTTTGAGTATATGATCAGATCTATGTTTTTATCCATGAAAGTTATTTGAGTCTTCTTTGATCTCTTATATGCATGATTGATTATAGCCTCGTATTTCTTATCTGATATTTGGGTTTTGTTTGGCCAACTTGATCTATTTATCTTGCAATGGGAAGAGGTGCTTTGTGATGGGTTCGATCTTACGGCGCTTGATCCCAGTGACAGAAGGGGAAACGACACACATGTATCATTGCTATTAAGGATAACAAGATGGGGTCTATTTCTACATAAATAAATCTTGTCTACATCATGTCATCGTTCTTATTGCATTACTCCGTTTTTCCATGAACTTAATACACTAGATGCATGCTAGATAGTGGTCGATGTGTGGAGCAATAGTAGTAGATGCAGGCAGGAGTCGATCTACTAATCGTGGACGTGATGCCTATATGATGATCATTGCCTGGATATCGTCATGATTATTTGAATTTCTATCAATTGCCCAACAGTAATTTGTTTACCCACCTTATGCTATTTTTCTTGAGAGAAGCCAGTAGTGAAATCTACGGCCCCCAGGTCTCTTCTTTATCATATTTGCCTTCGAGATCTATTTTTATTTGCTTATATTTTCAGATTGTTAATCCAAAAATATAAAAATACCTTGCTGTAATTTTATTTTATTTTATATCGTGTTCCCGCGAGATCTATTTATCCAAACTACTACAATTTTACCTGTCTTTTTACCCGTGAGGGATTGACAACCCCTCTCTTACGTCGGGTTGCAAGTATTTGTTCTTTGTGTGCAGGAGCTGTTTACGTGGTGTTGCGTGGTTCTCCTACTGGTTCGATAACCTTGGTCTCATCACTGAGGGAAATACCTACCGTTGTTGTGCTGCATCATCCCTTCCTCTTTGGGGAAATACGGACGTAGTTCAAGCCAACATCAAAAGGAATTTCTGGTGTCGTTGCCAAGGAGACATCACCAACATGTACCAGGTTCCTAATCACAAATCTCATCTCCTTGCAATTTACATTATTTGCCATTTGCCTCTCGTTTTCCTCTCCCCCACTTCACAAAAATTTGTCGTTTTGTTCGGCCCTATTTTCGTTCACCGTTTTCTCGTCAGATTTGTTTTTGAGTGCAATCTTGTCGCGTAGTCAAGATGACTCAAGAGAACACCAAGTTGTGTCATTTCTCGAATACCAACAACAATGCTTTTATTAGCACTCCGATTGCTCCTCCCTCCACTACTGTGGAGTCTTGTGATATTAATGCCGCTTTGCTGAATCTTGTTATGAAAGATCGATTTTTCGGTACTCCTAATGAGGATGCCGCGTCCCATCTTTACACATTCGTGGAATTATGCGATATGCAAAAGAAAAAAGATGTGGGCAATGATATTGTGAAGTTGAAATTATTCCCGTTTTCTTTGCGAGATCGTGCAAAATTTTGGTTTTCTTCTTTGCTCGGAATAGTATCGATTCTTGGGATAAGTGCAAGGATGCTTTTATTACTAAGTATTTTCCGCCCGCGAAAATTATTTCCCTTAGAACACAGATCATGGATTTCAAGCAACTTGAACATTAGCATGTTGCGTAATCTTGGGAAAGGATGAAATTAATGCTAAGGAATTACCTAACTCATGGGTTTAATCATTGGATGATCATACAAAAAATTTATGTGGTGTTGAATTTTGTTTATAGTAGATTCCACGGTGGGTGGTACTTTTATGGAAATTACTTTGGGTGAAGCCACTAAATTGCTAGACAATATTATGGCAAATTATTCACAATGGCATACCGAAAGAACTCCTACTAGTAAAAAAGTTAATTCGGTTGAAGAAATTTCTTCTTTGAGTGAAAAAGTTGATGCTCTTATGAAATTGGTTGCTAATAAAAGTGCCCCTATTGATTTTAATGATGTGCCATTGTCATCTTTTATTGAGCAAAATAGTGATGCCATATATGTGAATTTTATCTCGCGAAACAATTTCAATAACAATGCTTATAGAGGTAATTTTAATCCTAGGCCTTTTCCTAGTAATTCCTATAATAATTATGGTAACTCCTACAATAATCCTTGTTATAATAATAGAGCACCTCTGATCTTGAGAATAATACTAAAGAATTTATCAATACTAAAAAAATCAATGCTACAATAGAAGAAAAGTTGAATAAGATTGATGATATGTCTAGAAGTATTGATAGAATTTCGCATGATTTAGAAAATCTCAAGATGAAATTTTTTGTACCCAAGGTATAAGAATCAATTAAAACTCTTTATCTTTCTATGATTGAAAGTAAGAAAAAGAACCGCTATGCTTAGAGCTAGAAGAGAATTTTTAGAAAAGGCATTTTCTAGTGATTGCTTTCATAAAAGTGATGAAGATCTTAAAATGATTGGTGTTTCTTCTATTGATTCTTTGTTTAGCAAAATTTAAATTGATTATAAAGGGACTGGAGAAGAGTCAACTTTATCTAGGAGGCGTCCCGATAATACAGAGGGTGAAAATCGTGTTGAGAAAATTGATAAATTTCGGTTTGAAGAGGTCAAAACTTTAACTAGCGATGTGCCCATTCTTTTGGATTACAAAGACTTTAATTATGATAGTTTCTCTTTGATTGATTGTATTTCTTTGTTTCAATCCATGATAAATTCACCCCATGCTTATGAACAAAATAAAGCTTTTACTAAACATATTGTTGATGCTATGATGAAAGCTTTAGAAGAAAAGTTGGAATTAGAGATTTCAGTTCCTAGAAAAATTACATGATCAATGGGAACCTACTATCAAAGTCAAGAAAAATTATGAGTGTTTTGCTTTATGTGACTTGGGTGCTAAAGTTTCTACAATTCCGAAATCTTTATGTGACGTGCTTGGTCTTACCGATATTGAAGAGTGTTATCTAAATTTGCACTTGGTGGATTCTACTATAAAAAAACCTATGGGAAGAATTAATGATGTTCTTACTAGAGGACGAGCAGGAATTAAGCTTGGGGATGCTGATACGTCTCCAACGTATTTATAGTTTTTATTGTTCCATGCTGTTATATTATCATTATTGGATGTTTTACAATCATTTTATAGCAACTTTATATCATTTTTTGACTAACCTATTGACATAGTGCCAAGTGCTAGTTGTTATTTTCTGCTTGTTTTTTACATCGCAGGAAATCAATATCAAACGGTGTCCAAACACAGTGAAACTTTTTGTGGATTTTTTGGACCAGAAGACATCCAGTGGGCCAAAGAAGTACCTTGGTGGGGGACCGAGGTGAGCACAAGACACCAGGGCGTGCCTGGAGGCCCATACGTGCCCTGATGGGTTGTTCCCACCTCAGTGGCCTCCCGCACCGCCTCTTTGCTCTATAAATACCCAAATATTCCAAAAACCCTAGGGGAGTCTACGAAAATCAATTCCAGCCGCCGCAAGTTCCAGAACCACCAGATCCAATCTAGAAACCATCATGGAGGGGTTCATCATCCTCATTGGTGCCTCTCCGATGATGCGTGAGTAGGGATCCTCTCTCTCTCTCTCTCTCTCTCTCTCTCTCTCTCTCTCTCTTGATTCTCAATACTATGGTCTATTGGAGATCTATTTGATGTAACTCTTTTTGCGGTGTGTTTGTTGGGATCCGATGAACTTTGAGTTTCTGATCACATCTATGTTTTTATTCGTGAAAGTTATTTGAGTCTTTTGGTCTCTTATATGCATGATTGCTTATAGCCTCGTATTTCTTCTTCGAATGTTTGGTTTAGTTAGGCCAACTTGCCATGGGAAGAGGTGCCATGTGATGGGTTCGATCTTACGGTGCTTGATCCTAGTGATAGAAGGGGAACCGACATGTATGTATCGTTGCTATGAGGATAACAAGATGGGGTCTATTTCTACATAAATAGATCTTGTCTACATCATGCCCTCTTTCTGGTTGAATTACTCTGTTTTTCCATGAACTTAATACACTAGATGCATTCTGGATAGCGGTCGATGTGTGGAGTAATAGTAGTAGATGCAAGCAGGAGTCGGTCTACTAATCTTGGATGTGATGCCAATATAATGACCATTACCTGGATATCGTCATGATTATTTGAAGTTCAATCAATTGCCCAACAGTAATTTGTTTACCCACCCTATGCTATTTTTCTCGAGAGAAGCCACTAGTGAAATCTACAGCCCCCGGGTCTCTTCTTTATCATATTTGCCTTCAAGATCTATTTTTATTTGCTTTTATTTTCAGATCTATTAATCCTAAAATACAAAAATATCTTGCTGCAATTTTTATTTATTTATTTTATCTCACGTTCCCGCGAGATCTATTTATCCAAACTACTACAATTTTACCTATCTTTTAACCCGTGAGGGATTGAGAACCCCTCTCTTACGTTGGGTTGCAAGTATTTGTTCTTTGTGTGTAGGAGTTGTTTATGTGGTGTTGAGTGGTTCTCCTACTGGTTCGAGAACCTTGATCTCATCACTGAGGGAAATACATACTGTTGTTGTGCTGCATCATCCCTTCCTCTTTGGGGAAATACCGACGTAGTTCAAGCCAACATCAGTTATCAGCGAGCCAGTTGTTCGATGCGGCGGTGAGCGTTGTTCTCGTCCGAAAGGTCATGTGGCCTGAGCCAGTCAGTTGCAGGAGTGCGTCCAGCCAGACCAACAGAGGTCAGTCGTTCCCTGCGTGCCAGCAGAGTCGGAGGAGCATGCTGCCCGCGAGCGGGGTCGGCCGGCTACACAAGCCGGATGTCGTCACTACGACGGCGACCTCCCGTGCTGCCACGGGACCGGCTCCGATGGATGAGAGCGGGCGGACAAGAAGCTTAGTAGGTGTTCTTGGGATGCCCGTTCTGCTGCAGATTGTCGGCCAGACGTGGGGGTTCCGAGCCGGAGGGGTCCAGTTCGTAGTGCTCCTGTAGCCGATTGGCTGTAGCGATAAGGTCACGAACGTGCTGCTGCTGCAATGCCTTACCCTCCAGGTGGACAAGTTTCTCTGTGGCCTCCTGCATCGCCCTCATGTTCTAGGCAGGCGTAGCGTAGGTGGGCCGGTTGGCGCCGAACAGCACGCTGATGTCGCCGCCACGGCATGGCACGTTACCCTGCCGGCTGGTCCCAACGCTAGCTGGCGTGAGGCCGTAGGCGGTGTTGTACACACGCTCCGTAGACTCTAGTTGGCGCTGCGTGGTGGCAAGCTCGGTATCCTCGGCAAGCAAGAGCTCACGGGACGCGTCGATTTCGACCGTAGAAGTAGCTGGATCAGTGCTCAGTGCGATGGGAGCGCATAGGTTCTGCACCATCGCCACCAGAGGGTTGGACTGGCCTGCGCCGACTGATACATCTCCAATGTATCTACTTTTCCAAACACTTTTGCCCTTGTTTTGGACTCTAACTTGCATGATTTGAATGAAACTAACCCAGGCTGACGCTGTTTTCAGCAGAACTGCCATGATGTTGTTTTATGTGTAGAAAAGAAAAGTTCTCGGAATGTCCTGGAAATCCACGAAGGCACTTTTTGGAATTAATAAGAATTTTTGGCGAAAGAATCAATGTCAGGGGGCCCACAGGCTATCCACGAGACAGGGGGGCACCCCCCCCCCCTAGGGCGCGGCCTCCTATCTCGTGGGCCCCCTGGACGTCCACCGACCTCAACTCCAACTCCATATATTCACTTTCGGGGAGAAAAAAATCGGAGAGAAAGTTTCATCGCGTTTTACGACACGGAGCCGCCGCCAAGCCCTAATCTCTCTCGGGAGGGCTGATCTAGAGTCTGTTCGGGGCTCCAGAGAGGGGGATTCGTTGGCGTCGTCATCATCAACCACCCTCCATCACCAATTTCATGATGCTCACCGCCGTGCGTGAGTAATTCCATCGTAGCCTTGCTGGATGGTGATGGGTTGGATGAGATTTACCATGTAATCAAGTTAGTTTTGTTAGGGTTTGATCCCTAGTATCCACTATGTTCTGAGATTGATGTTGCTATGACTTTGCTATGCTTAATGCTTGTCACTAGGGCCCGAGTGCCATGATTTCAGATATGAACCTATTATGTTTTCATGAATATATGTGTGTTCTTGATCCTATCTTGCAAGTCTATAGTCACCTATTATGTGTTATGATCCGACAACCCCGAAGTGACAATAATCGGGATACTTCTCGGTGATGACCGTAGTTTGAGGAGTTCATGTATTCACTATGTGCTAATGCTTTGTTCCGGTTCTCTATTAAAAGGAGGCCTTAATATCCCTTAGTTTCCGCTAGGACCCCGCTGCCACGGGAGGGTAGGACAAAAGATGTCATGCAAGTTCTTTTCCATAAGCATGTATGACTATTTACGGAATACATGCCTACCTTACATTGATGAATTGGAGCAAGTTCTGTGTCACCCTATGTTATAGCTATTACATGAGGAATCGCATCCGGCATAATTATCTATCACTGATCCATTGCCTACGAGCTTTTCATATATTTTTCTTCGCTTATTTACTTTTCCGTTGCTAATGTTACAACTACTACAAAAACCCAAAAACATTTATCTTTACTTTTTCTACCGTTACCTTTATTATCATACCACTTTTGCTACTAAATACTTTGCTGCAGATACTAAGTTATCTAGGTGTGGTTGAATTGACAACTCAACTGCTAATACTCAAGAATATTCTTTGGCTCCCCTTGTGTCGAATCAATAAATTTGGGTTGAATACTCTACCCTCGAAAGCTGTTGCGATCCCCTACACTTGTGGGTTATCAAGACCAATTTCTGGCGCCGTTGCCGGGGAGCATAGCTCTATTCTCTGAGTCACTTGGGATTTGTATCTGTTGATCACTATGAAGAACTTGAAAGACGATCGAACTACTATTTTGCCCTCAACTACGAGGGGAGGTAAGGAACTGCCATCTAGCTCTGCACTAGATTCTCCTTCCGTTATTAGTAAGCTTGCGACATCTAAACCTGCTACTGCTATGAATTCTGATATGTCGCATGTTATTGATGATGCCACTTCTGCTATGCATGATGAAACTACTTATGTGCTTGATACTACTTTGCCATTAGGTGAATTTCTTGATGAACAACTTGCTAGAGTTAGGGGGAATGAAAATATTGGAGAACCTATTATTGATGATAGTGATGATGAAGGTTCTCCCAATGATTATGTATTACCTGTTGTTCCTGAGGGTTATGTTATGAATGAAGAAGCTGCTAGGGAAATCTTTGCTTGCAATGATAGATATGATCTTAAGAAACTATTAGCCAAATGGAAGCAACATTCTCTTAATGCTAGAATGAAACCCGATCCTCCTTTTGCTACTTCACCTATTTGTGTTACTGATAAGGATTATGAATTCTCTATTGATCCTGAAACTATTACTTTAGTTGAATCTGATCCCTTTTATGGCCTTGAATCTCAAACTGTTGTGGCACATCTTACCAAGTTGAATGATATAGCTACCCTGTTTACTAATGATGAGAAGTCTCGCTATTTTTATATCCTTAAGATATTTCTATTCTCAGTAAAGGGTGATGCTAAGACTTGGTGTAATTCTCTTTCTCCTGGTTGTGTGCGTAGTCCCCGGGATATGATTTATTACTTCTCTGCTAAATATTTCCCTGCTCATAAGAAACAAGCTGCCTTGCGGGAAATATATAATTTTGTGCAAATCAAAGAAGAGAGTCTCCCACAAGCTTGGGGGAGGCTTCTTCGGTTACTTAATGCTTTGCCTGATCATCCTCTTAAGAAAAATGAAATACTTGATATCTTTTATAATGGACTAACCGATGCTTCCAAGGACTACTTGGATAGTTGTGCTGGTTGTGTTTTCAGGGAAAGAACCATCGACGAAGCTAAAATACTATTGAATAATATGTTGACTAATGAAAATAATTGGACTCTTCCTGAGCCAACTCCTGAAGTAATTCGTGAACCAATTGAGCCAACTCCTGAGCCTATTCCTATACCCACTCCAAATAAGAGAGGTGTTTTATTTCTCAGTCCTGAAGATATGCAAGAGGCAAATAAATCAATGAAAGAAAAAGGTATTAAAGATGAAGATGTTAAGAATTTACCTCCTATTGAAGAAATACATGGTCTTAATATACCACCTGAAGAACCACATTGTCTTGATAACCCGACACAGGTAGTAAAGGTAAATTCTCTCTATAGATATGATAAAGTTGAAACCCCCTCTACAATTCATAGCCCATGCTTAGATGAATTTGATGACTTTATGGCTAGACAAGAAAGATTTAAAGCTTATGTTGGTAGAGAGTTAAAGAATAATGCTTTCGAGATAGGACGTGTAGGCGATAATCTGGCTAGAGTTAAAAATGAACTTCACCTCGTTAGCAAATATGCTTCTATGGTTGCTACTCAAGCTGAGCAAGTACTTAAAGCTCAAAATGATTTGCTTGATGAATTGAATAATAAAAATGACTTTGCTGTTAGAGTGGCTACTAGAACTGGTAGAATGACTCAGGAACCTTTGTATCCTGAAGGCCACCCTAAGAGAATCGAGCAAGATTCTTAGAGAAATAATTTAGAGGCACCTAGTTCTTCTAAAAAGAAGAAAAAGAAAAACGATAGAACTTTGCATGCTTCTAGTGAACCTACTGTAGACACACCTGAGAATCCCAATGATATTTCTATTTCTGATGCCGAAACACAATCAGGTGATGAACATGAACCTAGTGATAATGTTAATGATAATGTTCATGTTGATGCTCAACCTAGCAAAAACAATGATGTAGAGATTGAACCTGCTATTGATCTTGATAACCCACAATCAAAGAAACAACATTATGATAAGAGAGATTTTGTTGCTAGGAAGCATGGTAAAGAAAGAGAACCATGGGTTCAGAAACCCATGCCCTTTCCTCCTAAACCATCCAAGTCAAAGGATGATGAGGATTTTGAGTGCTTTGCTGAAATGATTAGACCTATTTTCTTACGTATGCGCTTAACTGATATGCTGAAAGTAAATCCTTATGCTAAGTACATGAAGGATATCATCACAAATAAAAGAAAGATACCAGAAGCTGAAATTTCCACCATGCTTGCTAATTACACTTTTAAGGGTGGAGTACCAAAGAAACTTGGAGATCCCGGGGTACCAACTATACCATGCTCCATTAAAAGAAATTATGTTAGAACTGCTTTATGTGATCTTGGAGCCGGTGTTAGTGTTACGCCTCTCTCTTTATATCGTAGACTTGAATTGAATAAGTTGACACCTACTGAAATATCTTTGCAAATGGCTGATAAATCAACTGTTATACCTGTCGGCATTTGTGAGGATGTGCCTGTTGTGGTTGCAAATGTCACTATCTTAACGGACTTTGTTATTCTTGATATTCCCGAGGACGATGGTATGTCTATTATCCTTGGTAGACCTTTTCTTAATACTACAGGGGCTGTTATTGATTGCAACAAAGGCAATGTCACTTTTCATGTTAATGGTAATGAGCATACGGTACACTTTCTGAGGAAACAATCTCAAGTTCATAGCACCGATTCTATTAAAAAAGCTCCAACTATTATTATTGGAGGTTTTGAATTTCCTCTCCCTACTGTCAAGAAAAAGTATGATATTCTTATTGTTGGGGATTTTCATATCCCCGTTGAGGTAACTTAGTGTTACTCGAAATTTCTCCGGTTCCGTGTTATTCGGAATGAGTTTGTTAACAAGACTTGATCAACCTTGTTAGTGGGTTCATTTTGATGATCACGAGATGGATGAAACTAGAAGGCACAACCTTCTATACCCTCTTTTTATTTTCTGTTATTCAGAATAAATAAAGCAAAAATAGTATTATTTGTCTGTTTTCTGAATTATCCATGCAATAAAAAATAGTCCGAAAATAAAAGTGCTCCAAATGCCCTGCAAATTTAGTATGATTTTTTCTAGAATATTTGAGGATTTTAGGCACTGAAATCACTGCAGGAGGGGCAAGCACCAGGCCACGAGAGAGGAGGGCGCGCCCCCCCTATAGGGCGCGCCCCCCGTCTCGTGGGCCCCTGGTGGCCCCCCTCCACTTATGCCAGCACCCGCACACTTCATCTTCTACCCAAAAAAATCTCCATCCAGCTCAAGCACAAGTTCTAGCTCGTTTTGCTGCGATTTTCGATCTCTTAGCTCAAAGCTCCATCCACAAAACTGCTTTGGGAGATTGTTGCTTGGTATGTGACTCCTCCATTGGTCCAATTAGTTTTTGTTCTAGTGCTTTATTCATTGCAAATTCTTGCTGCATAGGTGACCATGTTCTTGAGCTTTCATGTTGAATTTTTGAGGTCCCAAGCAATTCCAATGCATGATATAGGCTCTAGGCACTTGTAGGAGTAGTTGCTATCAATCTTGTTTAGTTTTATTCACTTTTTGAAGTTACTAAAATTTCAGAAATTTTCAGAAAATGTTGAGGAAACTTTTGAGGGGCTCTTCTAGCCAAAGCTCTCAGGAAAAACAGGCCAAAGAGAAGGAAAAAGCCAAGTATACTCTTCCTCGCTTAGCGGAAGTACGGTCGTGTGAATGGCCATGCGAGGATTTCTTGAAGGAAGCTGGAATTCATGAAGACTTTTATGCTTTAATCGAGACTGCAGGCCTCACTGGTTTCATCAACGACCGAATCGATCAGTATCTCTTACTTACCAATACTTTCATGCAAAACTTTTATTATTATCCTAAGTCACCGCCTGCAGTATCATTTCATTTATATGATGAATTCAAAGAAATGTCTTTACGTCATTTTTGCGTGGTATGTAGGATACGTTATGAGGGAGAATTAGAGGAACCCCATCGTGAATATGTGGGTGGCTTTGTTAATACTATTGCTGTAGAGGAGCCAAAGAAGGGCTCTGAGGCAAAAGTCTCTAGCATACACTTTCCTGTTTTACGCTACTTTGCCATATTTGCTAGTAGATGCTTGATTGGTCGTGGAAATAGTGGAAACTTGAGCGTTCCTGATATTATCATTCTTCAACATGCCTTGCTTGGAGACAATACTTTTAGTATGGGTGCGGTCGTTGCTAAACGGCTAGCTCCGAATCGTACAAAAGGCCCCATATTTGGAGGTATCTATGTTGCATGTCTTGCTAAATATTTTCAGATACCCATTAGGCACCATGAGAGGGATGAGATAAAATTGCATCCTCACATCTTAGATTACAAGAGCATGGTGGCACACAAGTTTATTATTGACAATGAAGAGAAGATGCTCTTGTATAAACTTAGATTTAATAAGAAACACATTGAGATTATTATTTTGCATGCGCCTCTGTTGTTTGATTTGCTTGTAGAAAATCGTCTTGTCACGCCAGAAGCGGTGAACAATCATCGAGCTCAAGCTTTTACTCCAGAACATGAACCTGAGCCGGAATCTGAGCTGGACCCTTATCGTGCATCATCTGTCCAGTGGGATCCGGAGATGACCAGCCAGTGGTATCCTGATTACACCTCCCATTACACCGGGGAGAGTAGCGGCGGTCCTTGGTATTAAACCAACTTAGTCCAAAAGCCTAAGCTTTGGGGAGTACGTATTTCTCACCAACTTTACATTCATGTTCACACACTAGTCGTCGGTGCTCATACTCTTTCATTGTATTATCCATGCTAGTTTAAATTTCTTTTTCTAGTTTTCTTTTTGTGTGTTTGATAAACTTAAAAAAACAAAAAAATTAGTTAGTTTAATTTCCATGCTTGTAGTAGAAATTAAAATGAAAATCCAAAAAGATTTCTAGTTCTTATTTTTACTTGTTGGGAGCTTTCCCATGTAAATAGTTTTATTTTCTTTTCTTTCTTTTGGGGGTCGAGAAGACCATATTGAAAATGCTTAGTGGCTCTTATATGCATGATTGTTTATTTACCTTAGAGCCCATATTACATTGTCTTCTCTTTTGAGTTGAATGCTTGCAGATTCCAGCTTAGTCCAATGCATGTGCACTCTTATTATTATACACATCGTTCGGTCGTGCAAGTGAAAGGCAATAATGGCGATATATGATGGACTTATTGGGATGAGAAAAGCTGGTATGAACTCGACCTCTCTTGTTTTTGTAAATATGATGAGTTCATCGTTCCTGAGTCAGCTATTATGAAGTAAACATATTTGCAATGACATCTAGAGATTATAGTTGCTTGTGCCATGCTTGATTAGCTATGAGTTATAATGGTTTACCTTGCATTCCAACATGCTATTAGAATGATTATGATGTGATATGGTTGGATGGTATCCTCCTTTGGATGAATTGAGTGACTCGACTTGGCACATGTTCACGCATGTAGTTGAATCAAATCAACATAGCCTTCATGATATTTATGTTCACGGTAGATTATATCCTACTCATGCTTGTATTCGGTGTGAATTAATTTTAATGCATGTTTATGACTGGTGTCGCTCTCTCAGTTGATCGCTTCCCAGTCTTTTGCTAGCCTTCACCTGTACTAAGCGGGAATACTGCTTGTGCATCCAAACTCCTTAAACCCCAAAGTTATTCCATATGAGTCCACTATACCTTCCTATATGCGGTATTTACCTGCCGTTCCAAGTAAATTTGTATGTGCCAAACTCCAAACCTTCAAATGAAATTCTATTTTGTATGCTCGAGCGGCTCATGTTACAACTAGGGCTGCCCATATCTTCCATGCTAGGCGGGTTATTCTTGAGAGGGCCCAGAGATACCTCTCCGACAATCGGAGTGAAAAAACCTAATCTCGAAATACGCCAACTCAACATGTACCTTTGGAGACACCTGTAGAGCTCCTTTATAATCACCCAATTACGTTGTGACATTTGGTAGCACACAAAGTGTTCCTCCAGTAAACGGGAGTTGCATAATCTCATAGTTGTAGGAACATGTATAAGTCATGAAGAAAGCAATAGCAACATACTAAACGATCAAGTGCTAAGCTAACGGAATGGGTCAAGTCAATCACATCATTCTCCTAATGATGTGATACCGTTAATCAAATGATAACACGTGTCTATGGTCAGGAAACATAACCATCTTTGATCAACGAGCTAGTCAAGTAGAGGCATACTAGAGACACTATGTTTGTCTATGTATTCACACATGTATTATGTTTCCGGTTAATACAATTCTAGCATGAATAATAAACATTTATCATGATATAAGGAAATAAATAATAACTTTATTATTGCCTCTAGGGCATATTTCCTTCAGTCTCCCACTTGCACTAGAGTCAATAACACCCATGGAGCCTTGGTGCTGATCATGTTTGGCTAGTGGAAGAGGCTTAGTCAATGGGTCTGCAACATACAGATCCATATGTATCTTGCAAATCTCTATGTCTCCCACCTGGACTTGGTCCCGGATGGAATTGAAGCGTCTCTTTATATGCTTAGTCCTCTTGTGAAATCTGGATTCCTTTGCCAAGGCAATTGCACCAGTATTGTCACGGAAGATCTTCATTGGTCCCGATGCACTAGGTATGACACCTAGATCGGATATGAACTCCTTCATCCAGACTCCTTCATTTGCTGCTTCTGAAGCAGCTATGTACTCCGCTTCGCATGTAGATCCCGCCACGACGCTTTGTTTAGAACTACACCAACTAACAGCTCCACCGTTTAATATAAACACGTATCCGGTTTGCGATTTAGAATCGTCCGGATCAGTGTTAAAGCTTGCATCAACGTAACATTACCATCAGCGTCGGTCTTCATTTGGAAGATCCATTTATTCTCGATGGCTTGCCGATCATCGGGCAAGTCAACCAAAGTCCATACTTTGTTCTCATACATGGATCCCATCTCAGATTTCATGGCCTCAAGCCATTTTGTGGAATCTGGGCTCATCATCGCTTCCTCATAGTTTGTAGGTTCGCCATGGTCAAGTAACATGACTTCCAGAATAGGATTACCGTACCACTCTGGTGCGGATCTTACTCTGGTTGACCTACGAGGTTCGGTAATAAATTGATTTGAAGTTTCATGATCAATATCATTAGCTTCCTCACTGATTGGTGTAGTTGTCATAGGAACCGGTTTCCGTGATGAACTACTTTCCAATAAGGGAGCAGGTACAATTACCTCATCAAGTTCTACTTTCCTCCCACTCACTTCTTGCCCAAAACTTTAAGAAACGACAACTTTGGTTTCTTGCCAAACCATAGTTCATAAGGCGTCGTCTCAACGGATTTTGATGGTGCCCTATTTAACGTGAATGCGACCGTAACCCCAAAGTGATAGCGGTAAATCGGTAAGAGACAACATAGATCATACCATATCTAGTAAAGTACGATTACGACGTTCGGACACACCATTTCGTTGTGGTGTTCCGGGTGGCGTGAGTTGCGAAACTATTCCGCATTGTTTCAAATGTAAACCAAACTCGTAACTCAAATATTCTCCTCCACGATCAGATCATAGAAACTTTATTTTCTTATTACGATGATTTTCAACTTCACTCTGAAATTCTTTGAACTTTTCAAATGTTTCAGACTTATGTTTCATTAAGTAGATATACCCATATCTGCTCAAATCATCTGTGAAGGTGAGAAAATAACGATACCCGCCGCGAGCCTCAATATTCATTGGACCACATACATCAGTATGTATGATTTCCAACAAATCTGTTGCTCACTCCATAGTTTCGGAGAACGGCGTTTTAGTCATCTTGCCCATGAGGCACGATTCGCAAGTACCAAGTGATTCATAATCAAGTGATTCCAGAAGTCCATCAGTATGGAGTTTCTTCATGCTCTTTACACCAATATGACCCAAACGGCAGTGCCACAAATAAGTTGCACTATCATTATCAACTCTGCATCTTTTGGCTTCAACATTATGAATATGTGTATCACTACTATCGAGATTTAATAAAAATAGACCACTCTTCAAGGGTGCATGACCATAAAAGATATTACTCATATAAATAGAACAACCATTATTCTCTGGTTTAAATGAATAACTGTCTCGCATCAAACAAGATCCAGATATAATGTTCATGCTTAACGCTGGCACCAAATAACAATTATTTAGGTCTAAAACTAATCCCGAAGGTAGATGTAGAGGTAGCGTGCCGACCGCGATCACATCGACTTTGGAACCATTTCCCGCACGCATCGTCACCTCGTCCTTAGCCAATCTTCGCTTAATCCGTAGTCCCTGTTTCGAGTTGCAAATATTAGCAACAGAACCAGTATCAAATACCCAGGTGCTACTGTGAGCATTAGTAAGGTACACATCAATAACATGTATATCTCATATACCTTTGTTCACCTTGCCATCCTTCTTATCCGCCAAATACTTGGGGCAGTTCCGCTTCCAGTGACCAGTCTGCTTGCAGTAGAAGCACTCAGTCTCAGGCTTAGGTCTAGATTTGGGTTTCTTCTCTTGAGCAGCAACTTTTTTGCTATTCTTCTTGAAGGTCCCCTTCTTCTTCCCTTTACCCTTTTTCTTGAAACTGGTGGTCTTATTGACCATCAACACTTGATGCTCCTTTTTGATTTCTACCTCCGCAGATTTTAGCATTGCGAAGAGCTCGGGAATAATCTTGTCCATCCCTTGCATATTATAGTTCATCACGAAGCTCCTGTAGCTTGGTGGCACTGATTGAAGAATTCTGTCAATGACACTATCATCAGGAAGATTAACTCCCAATTGAATCAAGTGATTATTATACCCAGACATTTTGAGTATATGTTCACTCAGAACTATTCTCTTTCATCTTGCAGCTATAGAACTTATTGGAGACTTCATATCTCTCAATCCGGGCATTTGCTTGAAATATTAACTTCAACTCCTGGAACATCTCATATGCTCCATGATGTTCAAAACATCGTTGAAGTCCCGGTTCTAAGCCGTAAAGCATGGCACACTGAACTATCGAGTAGTCATCAGCTTAGCTCTGCCAGACGTTCTTAACGTCGTCAGTTGCATCTGCAGCAGGCCTGGCACCCAGCGTTGCTTCCAGGACGTAATTCTTCTGTGTAACAATGAGGATAATCCTCAAGTTACGGACCCAGTCCGTGTAATTGCTACCATCATCTTTCAACTTAGCTTTCTCAAGGAATGCATTAAAATTCAACGGAACAACAGCATGAGCCATCTATCTACAACAAACATAGACAAGCAAAATACTATCAGGTACTAAGTTCATGATAAATTTAAGTTCAATTAATCATATCACTTAAGAACTCCCACTTAGATAGACATCCCTCTAATCATCTAAGTGATCACGTGATTCAAATCAACTAAACCATGTCCGATCATCACGTGAGATGGAGTAGTTTTCAATGGTGAACATCACTATGTTGATCATATCTACTATATGATTCACGCTCAACCTTTCGGTCTCAGTGTTTCGAGGCCATATATGTATATGCTAGGCTCGTCAAGTTTAACCTGAGTATTCCGCGTGTGCAACCATTTTGCACCCGTTGTATTTGAATGTAGAGCCTATCACACCCGATCATCATGTGGTGTCTCAGCACGAAGAACTTTCGCAACGGTGCATACTCAGGGAGAACACTTTACCTTGAAATTTAGTGAGAGATCATCTTATAATGCTACCGCAAATCAAAGCAAAATAAGATGCATAAAGGATAAACATCACATGCAATCAATATAAGTGATATGGTATGGCCATCATCATCTTGTGCTTGTGATCTCCATCTTCGAAGCACCATCATGATCACCATCGTCACCGGCGCGACACCTTGATCTCCATCATAGCATCGTTGTCGTTTCGCCACCTATTGCTTCTACGACTATCGCTACCGCTTAGTGATAAAGTAAAGCAATTACACGGCGTTTGCATCTCATACAATAAAGCGACAACCATATGGCTCCTACCAGTTGCCGATAACTTGGTTACAACACATGATCATCTCATACAATAAAATATAGCATCACGTCTTGACCATATCACATCACAACATGCCCTGCAAAAACAAGTTAGACGTCCTCTACTTTGTTGTTGCAAGTTTTACGTGGCTGCTACGGGCTGAGCAAGAACCGTTCTTACCTACGCATCAAAACCACAACGATAGTTCATCAAGTTAGTGATGTTTTAGCCTTCTCAAGGACCGGGCGTAGCCACACTCGGTTCAAATAAAGTTGGAGAAACTGACACCCGCCAGCCACCTGTGGGCAAAGCACGTCGGTAGAACCAGTCTCGCATAAGCGTACGCGTAATGTCGGTCCGGGCCGCTTCATCCAACAATACCATCGAACCAAAGTATGACATGCTGGTAAGCAGTATGACTTGTATCGCCCATAACTCACTTGTGTTCTACTCGTGCATATAACATCTACGCATAAAACCTGGCTCGGATGCCACAGTGGGTAACGTAGTAATTTCAAAAAAAATCGTACGCACACGCAAGATCATGGTGATGCATAACAATGAGAGGGGAGAGTGTTGTCCACGTACCCTCGTAGACCAAAAGCAGAAGCATTAACACAACGCGCTTGATGTAGTCGTACGTCTTCACGGCCCGACCGATCAAGCACCGAAAGCACGACACCTCCGAGTTCTTGCACACGTTCAGCTTGATGACGTCCCTCGAACTCCGATCCAGCCGAGTGTCGAGGGAGAGTTCCGTCAGCACGACGGCGTGGTGACGATGATGATGTTCTACTGACGCAGGGCTTCGCCTAAGCACCGCTACGATATTATCGAGGTGGAATATAGTGGAGGGGGGCACCGCACACGGCTAATAGATCTCAAGGATCAACTGTTGTTGTGTAGAGGTGCCCCCTGCCCCCGTATATAAAGGAGCAAGGGGGGAGGTGCGGCCGGCCAGGAGGAGGCGCGCCAGGAGGAGTCCTACTAGGACTCCCTCCCTTGTTGGATTAGGAGAAGGGGGGAAAGAGGAGGGAGAGAGGAAGGAAAGGGGGGGCGCCGCCCCCCTCTCCTTGTCCTATTCGGACTAGGGGGGAGGGGCACGCGGTCCTTCCCTAACCGCCTCTCCTCTTCTCCACTAAGGCCCACTATGGCCCATTAAGCCCCCGGGGGGTTCCAGTAACCCCTCGGTACTCCGGTAAAATCCCGATTTCACCCGGAACACTCCCGATATCCAAATATAGGCTTCCAATATATCAATCTTCATGTCTCGACCATTTCGAGACTCCTCGTCATGTCCGTGATCATATCCGGGACTTCGAACAACCTTCGGTACATCATAATATATAAACTCATAATATAACTGTCATCTAACTTTAAGCGTGCGGACCGTACGGGTTCGAGAACTATGTAGACATGACCGAGACACATTTCCGGTCAATAACCAATAGCGGAACCTGGATGGTCATATTGGCTCCTACATATTCTACGAAGATCTTTATCGGTCAAACCGCATAACAACATACGTTGTTCCCTTTGTCATCGGTATGTTACTTGCCCGAGATTCGATCGTCGGTATCTCAATACCTAGTTCAATCTCGTTACCGGCAAGTCTCTTTACTCGTTATGTAATGCATCATTCTGTAACTAACTCATTAGTTACATTGCTTGCAAGGCTTATAGTGATGTGCATTACCAAGAGGGCCCAAAGATACCTCTCCGACAATGGGAGTGACAAAACCTAATCTCGAAATACGCCAACTCAACATGTACCTTTGGAGACACATGTAGAGCTCCTTTATAATCACCCAATTACGTTGTGACGTTTGGTAGCACACAAAGTGTTCCTCCGGTAAACGGGAGTTGCATAATCTCATAGTTGTAGGAACATGTATAAGTCATGAAGAAAGCAATAACAACATACTAAACGATCAAGTGCTAAGCTAACGGAATGGGTCAAGTCAATCACATCATTCTCCTAATGATGTGATCCCGTTAATCAAATGACAACACATGTCTATGGTCAGGAAACATAACCATCTTTGATCAACGAGCTAGTCAAGTAGAGGCATACTTGTGACACTATGTTTGTCTATGTATTCACACATGTATTATGTTTCCGGTTAATACAATTCTAGCATGAATAATAAACGTTTATCATGATATAAGGAAATAAATAATAACTTTATTATTGCCTCTAGGGCATATTTCCTTCACTCGTATGACTTGGAGAGGGGGCCAGAAGCTTCTCGAGGAGGACACGAGCCTCTTAGGCATGCCCCGAGGGGCGCCCTGAGGCTTGTGGGCCCCTCGGGAATCCTCCAACCCTAATTCTTGCTCTATAAATTCCAAAATACTTCCAAACCACCAGAAGCGTCCACCAAAATACTTCTCCACCACCGCAAGCCTCTGACCTCATGAGATCCCATCTTGGAGCCTTTTTCAGTGATCTGTCGGGGGGGATTCGATCACGGAGGGCCTCTACATCAACCTTACCGCCCTACCGATGATGCGTGAGTAGTTTACCACAGACCTCGGGTCCATAGCTAGTAGCTAGATGGATTCTTCTCTCTCTTTGATCTTCAATACAATGTTCTCCTCGATGTTCTTGGAGTTCTATCCGATGTAATACTTTTTTGCGGTGTGTTTGTTGAGATCCGATGAATTGTGGATTTATGATCAGATTATCTATGAATATTATTTGAGTCTCCTCCAAATTCTTATATGCTTGATTTGATATCTTTGTATTTCTCTTCGAACTATCGTTTTGGTTTGGCCAACTAGATTGGTTTTTCTTGCAATGGGAGAGGTGCTTAGTTTTGGGTTCAATCTTGTGGTGTCCTCACCCAGTGACATAGTAGGGGTAGCGAGGCACGTATTGTATTATTGCCATCAAGGATAAAAATATGGGGTTTACATCATATTGCTTGAGTTTATCCCTCTACATCATGTCATCTTACTTAAAGCGTTACTCCGTTCTTATGAACTTAATACTCTAGATGCATGCTGGATAGCGGTCGATGTGTGGAGTAATAGTAGTAGATGCAGGCAGGAGTCAGTCTACTTATCACGGACGTGATGCCTATATTCATGATCATTGTTTTAGATATCATCATAACTTTGTGTTTTTCTATCAATTGATCAACAGTAATTTGTTTACCCACCGTATGCTTTCTTCAAGAGAGAAGCCTCTAGTGAAACCTATGTCCCCCGGGTCTATTTTCCATTATATATTTTCAGATCTATAAACCAAAAACCCCAAAATACCTCGCTGAGTTTATTTACTTTTATTTCATTTTACGCTTTAGTAATCTTTTATATCTATCTCTATCAGATCTCATCCTTGCAAGTGACCGTGTAGGGATTGACAACCCCTTTATCGCGTTGGGTTCAAGTGTTTGATTGTTTGTGCAGGTGCATAGATTGGAGACTTGCTTGTACCTCCTACTGGATTGATACCTTGGTTCTCAAACTGAGGAAAATACTTATTCTACTTTGCTGCATCACCCTTTCCTCTTCAAGGGAAAAACCAACGCAAGGTCAAGAAGTAGTAGCAGAAATTTCTGGCGTCGTTGCCGGGGAGGTTCTACATCAAGCCTACCAAGTACCCATAATAAACTCTCATCTCTTGCATTACATTATTTGCCATTTGCCTCTCGTTTTCCTCTCACCACTTTTAAAATGTTTTCAGAAAAACACAAAAATATTTGGCTTCTTTTTGTTTGCCTTTATTTCGTACTTGGTTTGTTTGCTTGTTCGCTTGGTATAATTGTGTGTTTATTGCAAATCAGAAGCCAATAAGTTTATGGATCCTCATCCACTTGCTAATCTTTTTAAAAGATCCAATTATGATGAACCAATTGCTAGTGAGGTGTTAAAAGAAGAAATTTATAAAGTGATTCACGATAGCTCCTTGAATAAAAAGCATGATTGCAATGATGTTATTGTAAATTCTATTTATGTCAATTGTGTTGATGATATGCAAAACCCCAAGCTTGGGGATGCTAATTTTTCTATGTCCACTACTTGTTGCAATGATCATGATTGGGGTGATTCTTCTTATTGTTGGGGAACGTTGCAGAAATTCAAAATTTTCCTACGTGTCACCAAGATCTATCTATGGAGAAACCAGCAACGAGGGGAAGGAGAGTGCATCTACATACCCTTGTAGATCGCTAAGCGGAAGCGTTCAAGTGAACGGGGTTGATGGAGTCGTACTCGTCGTGATCCAAATCACCGATGACCAAGTGTCGAACGGACGGCACCTCCGCGTTCAACACACGTACAGTCCGGTGACGTCTCCCATGCCTTGATCCAGCAAGGAGAGAGGGAGAGGTTGAGGAAGACTCCATCCAGCAGCAGCACAACGGCGTGGTGGTGGTGGAGGAGCGTGGCTAGAAGAGGAGGAAGAAGAGACGCAGGGCTGCACCAACGAGAGATCGAATCGCGTGTTATGGGCAGCCCTATGCCTCACTATTTATAGGGGAGAGGGAGGAGGGTGCGCCCCCCTCTAGGGTTCCCACCCCTAAGGGGGCGCGGCAGCCCTAGATGGCAAAGGGGGTGGCGGCCAAGAGGGGAGAGAAGAGGGAGGCGCACCAATATGGGCCCTAAGGCCCATATCCCCTTAGGGTTTGCCCCCTTTCCACCTCTTAGGCGCCATGGGCCCTTGTGGGAGGCGCACCAGCCCACTAAGGGGCTGGTCCCTCACCACTCTTGGCCCATGCAAGCCTCCGGGGTTGGTGGCCCCACTTGGTGGACCCCCGGGACCCTCCCGGTGGTCCCGGTACGTTACCGATAAACCCCAAAACTCTTCCGGTGACCAAAACAGGACTTCCCATATATAAATCTTTACCTCCGAACCATTCCGGAACTCCTCGTGACGTCCGGGATCTCATCCGGGACTCCGAACAACATTCGGTAACCACATACAAACTTCCTTTATAACCCTAGCGTCATCGAACCTTAAGTGTGTAGACCCTATGGGTTCGGGAGACATGCAGACATGACCGAGACGTTCTCCGGTCAATAACTAACAGCGGGATCTGGATACCCATGTTGGCTCCCACATGTTCCACGATGATCTCATCGGATGAACCACGATGTTAAGGACTTAATCAATCCCGTATGCAATTCCCTTTGTCTAGCGGTATTGTACTTGCCCGAGATTCGATCGTCGGTATACCGATACCTTGTTCAATCTCGTTACCGGCAAGTCTCTTTACTCGTTCCGTAACACATCATCCCGTGATCAACCCCTTGGTCACATTGTGCACATTATGATGATGTCCTACCGAGTGGGCCCAGAGATACCTCTCCGTTTACACGGAGTGACAAATCCCAGTCTCGATTCGTGCCAACCCAACAGATACTTTCGGAGATACCTGTAATGCACCTTTATAGCCACCCAGTTACTTGTGACGTTTGGTACACCCAAAGCATTCCTACGGTATCCGGGAGTTGCACAATCTCATGGTCTAAGGAAAAGATACTTGACATTAGAAAAGCTTTAGCATACGAACTACATGATCTTTGTGCTAGGCTTAGGATTGGGTCTTGTCCATCACATCATTCTCCTAATGATGTGATCCCGTTATCAACGACATCCAATGTCCATAGCCAGGAAACCATGACTATCTGTTGATCACAACAAACTAGTCAACTAGAGGCTCACTAGGGACATATTGTGGTCTATGTATTCACACGTGTATTACGATTTCCGGATAATACAGTTATAGCATGAATAAAAGACTATTATCATGAACAAAGAAATATAATAATAACACTTTTATTATTGCATCTAGGGCATATTTCCAACAGTCTCCCACTTGCACTAGAGTCAATAATCTAGTTCACATCACCATGTGATTAACACTGATAGGTCACATCACCATGTGACCAACATCCAAAGAGTCTTGGGTTTGATCATGTTGCTTGTGAGAGAGGTTTTTAGTCAACGGGTCTGAACCTTTCAGATCTGTGTGTGCTTTACAAATCTCTATGTCATCTCCTAGATGTAGCTACCACGTTCTATTTGGAGCCATTCCAAATAACTGTTCCACTTGGAGCTATTCTAAATTGTTTCTCCATTATACGTATCCGGTATCTCTACTCAGAGCTATCCGGATAGGTGTTAAGCTTGCATCGTCATAACTCTTTACGTCGAACTCTTTATCACCTCCATAACCGAGAAAATTCCTTAGTCCACTAGTTACTAAGGATAACTTTGACCGCTGTACTGTGATCCATTCTTGGATCACTCTTGTACCCCTTGACTGACTCATGGCAAGGCACACTTCAGGTGCGGTACACAGCATAGCATACTGTAGAGCCTACGTCTAAAGCATAGGGGACGACCTTCGTCTTTTCTCTCTATTCAGCCGTGGTCGAGCTTTAAGTCTTAACTTCGTACCTTACAACTCAGGCAAGAACTCCTTTTTTGACTGGTCCATCTTGAACACCTTCAAGATCATGTCAAGGTATGTGCTCATTTGAAAGTATTATTAAGCATTTTGATCTATCCTTATAGATCTTGATGCTCAATGTTCAAGTAGCTTAATCCAGGTTTTCTATTGAAAAACACCTTTCAAATAACCCTATATGCTTTCTAGAAAATCATTTCTGATCATCAACATGTCAACAACATATACTCATCAGAAATTCTATAGTGCTCCCACTCACTTCTTTGGAAATACAAGTTTCTCATAAACTTTGTATACACCAAAATCTTTGATCATCTCATCAAAGCGCACATTCCAACTCCGAGATGCTTACTCCAGTCCTTAGAAGGATTGCTGGACCTAGCATACCTTTTAGCATCCTTAGGATCGACAAAACCTTTCTGATTGTATCACATACAACCTTTCCTTACGAAAGTTGGTAAGGAAACTCGTTTTGACATCCATCTGCCAGATTTCATAAATGCAGCTTATGCTAACATGATTCCGACGGACTTAAGCATCGCTACGGATGAGAAAATCTCATCGTAGTCAACTCCTTGAACTTGTGAAAAAACTCTTCGCCACAAGTCAAGCTTCATAGATGGTGACATTACCATCCACGTCCGTCTTCTTCTTAAAAGATCCATTTATCAAATGGCTTGCCGATCATTGGGCAAGTCCGCCAAAGTCCATGCTTTGTTTCGATACATGGATCCTATCTCAGATTTCATGGTTTCTTAACCATTTGTCGGAATTTGGGCCCACCATCGCTTCCCCATAGCTCGTAGGTTCATTGTTGTCTAGCAACATGACCTTCAAGATAGGATTACTGTACCACTCTGAAGTAGTACGTATCCTTGTCACCCTACGAGGTACGGCAGTGACTTGATCCGAAACTTCATGATCATTATCATAAGCTTCTACTTCAATTGGTGTAGGTGCCACATGAACAACTTCCTGTGCCCTAATACACACTGGTTGAAGTGATGGTTCAATAACCATATCAAGTCTCCACCATCCTCCCACTCAACTTTTTCGAGAGAAACCTTTCCTCGAGAAAGGACCCGATTCAAGAAACAATCCATATTGCTTTCGGATCTGAATTAGGAGGTATACCCAACTGTTTTGGGTGTCCTATGAAGATGCATTTTATCCGCTTTGGGTTTGAGCTTATCAATCCTGAAACTTTTTCACATAAGCGTCGCAGCCCCAAACCTTTAGGAAACGACAACTTAGGTTTCTCTAAACCATAATTCATACGGTGTCATCTCAACGGAATTACGTGGTGCCCTATTTAAAGTGAATGTGGTTGTCTCTAATGCCTAACCCATGAACAATAGTGGTAATTCGATAAGAGACATCATGGTACGCACCATATCCAATAGGGTGCAACTATGATGTTCGGACACACCATCACACTATGGTGTTCCAGGCGGTATCAATTGCGAAACAATTTCCACAATGTCTTAATTGTGTGCAAAAACTCGTAACTCAGATATTCATCTATATGATCATATCATAGACATTTTATCCTCTTGTCACAATGATCTTCTACTTCACTCTGAAATTACTTGAACCATTCAATAATTCAGACTTGTGTTTCATCAAGTAAATATTCTCAACATCTACTCGAATCATCTGTGAAGTAAGAACATAACGATGTTCACTGCATGCCTCAGCACTCATTGGACTGCACACATCAAAATGTGTTACTTCCAACAAGTTGCTATCTTGTTCCATCTTACTGAAAACGAGGCTTTTCAGTCATCTTGCCCATGTGGTATGATTTGCATATCTCAAGTGATTCAAAATCAAGTGAGTCCAAACGATCCATCTGCATGGAGTTTCTTCATGCGTATACACCAATAGACATGGTTCGCATGTCTCAAACTTTTCAAAAACGAGTGAGTCCAAAGATCCATCAACATGGAGCTTCTTCATGCATTTTATACCATTATGACTTACATGGCAGTGCCACAAGTAAGTGGTACTATCATTACTATCTTATATCTTTTGGCATGAAAATGTGTATCACTACAATCAAGATTCAATAAACCATTCCTTTAGGTGCAAGACCATTGAAGGTATTATTCAAATAAATAGAGTAACCATTATTCTCTTTAAATGAATAACTGTATTGCGATAGACATAATCCAATCATGTCTATGCTCAACGCAAATACCAAATGACAATTATTCAGGTTTAATACTAATCTTGATGGTAGAGGGAGCGTGCGATGTTTGATCACATCAAACTTGGAAACACTTTCAACACATATCGTCAGCTCATCTTTAGCTAGTCTCCGTTTATTCCGTAGCTCTTTTATTTCGAGTTACTAACACTTAGCAACCGAACCGGTATCTAATACCCTGGTGCTACTAGGAGTACTAGTAAAGTACACATTAACATAATGTATATCCAATATACTTCTATCGACCTTGCCAGCCTTCTCATCTACCAAGTATCTAGGGTAATTCTGCTCCAGTGGTTGTTTCCCTTATTACAGAAGCACTTAGTCTCGGGTTTGGGTTCAACCTTGGGTTTCTTCACTAGAGCAGCAGCTGATTTGCCGTTTCATGAAGTATCCCTTCTTGCCCTTGCCCTTCTTGAAAAACTAGTGGTTTCACCAACCATCAACAATTGATGCTCCTTCTTGATTTCTACTTTCGCGGTGTCTAACATCGCGAATACCTCAAGGATCATCATATCTATCCCTGATATGTTATAGTTCATCACGAAGCTCTTGCAGCTTGGTGGCAATGACTTTGGAGAAACATCACTATCTCATCTGGAAGATCAAATCCCACTCGATTCAAGTGATTGTTGCACTCAGACAATCTGAGCACAAGCTCAACGATTGAGCTTTTCTCCCTTAGTTTGCAGGCTAAGAAAATCGTCGGAGGTCTTATACCTCTTGACGTGGGCACGAGCCTGAAATCCCAATCTCAGCCCTCGAAACATCTCATATGTTCCGCGACGTTTCGAAAATGTCTTTGGTGCCTCAACTCTAAACCATTTAACTGAACTATCACGTAGCTATCAAAACGTGTATGTCCGATGTTCGCAACATCCACAGACGACGTTTGGGGTTCAGCACACTGAGCGGTGCATTAAGGACATAAGCTTTCTACTGTCCGCATAATTGCTACTATCAACTTTCAACTATATTTTCTCTAGGAACATATCTAAAAGTGGAACTAAAGCGCGAGCTTACGACATAATTTGCAAAGATCTTTTGACTATGTTCAGGATAATTAAGTTCATCTTATGAACTCCCACTCAGATAGACATCCCTCTGGTCATCTAAGTGATTACATGATCCGAGTCAACTAGGCCGTGTCCGATCATCACGTGAGACGGACTAGTCATCATCGGTGAACATCTTCATGTTGATCGTATCTACCATACGACTCATGCTCGACCTTTCGGTCTCCGTGTTCCGAGGCCATGTCTGTACATGCTAGGCTCATCAAGTTAACCCTAAGTGTTTTCGCTGTGTAAAACTGTCTTACACCCGTTGTATGTGAACGTAAGAATCCATCACACCCGATCATCACGTGGTGCTTAGAAGCGACGAACTGTAGCAACGGTGCACAGTTAGGGGAGAACACTTCTTGAAATTTTGTAAGGGATCATCTTATTTACTACCATCGTCCTAAGTAAACAAGATGCATAAACATGATAAACATCACATGCAATTATATAGTTGTGACATGATATGGCCAATATCATATAGCTCCATTGATCTCCATCTTCGGGGCTCCATGATCATCTTGTCACCGGCTTGACACCATGATCTCCATCATCATGATCTCCATCATCATGATCTCCATCATCGTGTCTTCATGAAGTTGTCACGCCAACGACTACTTCTACTTCTATGGCTAACGCGTTTAGCAATAAAGTAAAGTAAGTTACATGGTGTTCTTCAATGACACGCAGGTCATACAATAAATAAAGACAACTCCTATGGCTCCTGCCGGTTGTCATACTCATCGACATGCAAGTCGTGATTCCTATTACAAGAACATGATCAATCTCATACATCACATATCATTCATCACATTCTTCTTGGCCATATCACATCACATAGCATACCCTGCAAAAACAAGTTAGACGTCCTCTAGTTGTTGTTTGCATGTTTTACGTGGCTGCTATGGGTTTCTAGCAAGAACGTTTCTTACCTACGCAAATCCACAACGTGATATGTCAATTGCTATTTACCCTTCATAAGGACCCTTTTCATCGAATCCGTTCCGACTAAAGTGGGAGAGACTGGCACCCGCTAGCCACCTTATGCAATAAGTGCATGTCAATTGGTGGAACCTGTCTCACGTAAGAGTACGTGTAGGTCGGTCCGGGCCGCTTCATCCCACAATATTGTCGAAACAAGATTGGAGTAGTAACGGTAAGCATATTGAACAAAATCAACGCCCACAACTACTTTGCGTTCTACTCGTGCAAAGAATCTACGCAATAAACCTGGCTCTGATACCACTGTTGGGGAACGTTGCAGAAATTCAAAATTTTCCTACGTGTCACCAAGATCTATCTATGGAGAAACCAGCAACGAGGGGAAGGAGAGTGCATCTACATACCCTTGTAGATCGCTAAGCGGAAGCGTTCAAGTGAACGGGGTTGATGGAGTCGTACTCGTCGTGATCCAAATCACCGATGACCAAGTGCCGAATGGACGGCACCTCCGCGTTCAACACACGTACAGTCCGGTGACGTCTCCCATGCCTTGATCCAGCAAGGAGAGAGGGAGAGGTTGAGGAAGACTCCATCCAGCAGCAGCACAACGGCGTGGTGGTGGTGGAGGAGCGTGGCTAGAAGAGGAGGAAGAAGAGACGCGGGCTGCACCAACGAGAGATCGAATCGCGTGTTATGGGCAGCCCTATGCCTCACTATTTATAGGGGAGAGGGAGGAGGGTGCGCCCCCCTCTAGGGTTCCCACCCCTAAGGGAGCGCAGCAGCCCTAGATGGCAAAGGGGGTGGCGGCCAAGAGGGGAGAGGAGAGGGAGGCGCACCAATATGGGCCCTAAGGCCCATATCCCCTTAGGGTTTGCCCCCTTTCCACCTCTTAGGCGCCATGGGCCCTTGTGGGAGGCGCACCAGCCCACTAAGGGGCTGGTCCCTCACCACTCTTGGCCCATGCAAGCCTCCGGGGTTGGTGGCCCCACTTGGTGGACCCCCGGGACCCTCCCGGTGGTCCCGGTACGTTACCGATAAACCCCGAAACTCTTCCGGTGACCAAAACAGGACTTCCCATATATAAATCTTTACCTCCGGACCATTCCGGAACTCCTCGTGACGTCCGGGATCTCATCCGGGACTCCGAACAACATTCGGTAACCACATACAAACTTCCTTTATAACCCTAGCGTCATCGAACCTTAAGTGTGTAGACCCTACGGGTTCGGGAGACATGCAGACATGACCGAGACGTTCTCCGGTCAATAACTAACAGCGGGATCTGGATACCCATGTTGGCTCCCACATGTTCCACGATGATCTCATCAGATGAACCACGATGTCAAGGACTTAATCAATCCCGTATGCAATTCCCTTTGTCTAGCGGTATTGTACTTGCCCGAGATTCGATCGTCGGTATACCGATACCTTGTTCAATCTCGTTACCGGCAAGTCTCTTTACTCGTTCCATAACACATCATCTCGTGATCAACCCCTTGGTCACATTGTGCACATTATGATGATGTCCTACCGAGTGGGCCCAGAGATACCTCTCCGTTTACACGGAGTGACAAATCCCAGTCTCGATTCGTGCCAACCCAACAGATACTTTCGGAGATACCTGTAATGCACCTTTATAGCCACCCAGTTACGTTGTGACGTTTGGTACACCCAAAGCATTCCTACGGTATCCGGGAGTTGCACAATCTCATGGTCTAAGGAAAAGATACTTGACATTAGAAAAGCTTTAGCATACGAACTACACGATCTTTGTGCTAGGCTTAGGATTGGGTCTTGTCCATCACATCATTCTCCTAATGATGTGATCCCGTTATCAACGACATCCAATGTCCATAGCCAGGAAACCATGACTATCTGTTGATCACAATGAGCTAGTCAACTAGAGGCTCACTAGGGACATATTGTGGTCTATGTATTCACACGTGTATTACGATTTCCGGATAATACAGTTATAGCATGAATAAAAGAGTATTATCATGAACAAAGAAATATAATAATAACACTTTTATTATTGCCTCTAGGGCATATTTCCAACACTTATGATCTTGAAAGTTTATTTAAGCCCCATGATGAATATGAGATTGTTAATAGTGTTTGCAATAATATTGAAAGTGGGTTTGGAAGAGTGTCAACTCTAGATAAAAATAACCCCACATACTTGGAGAATGTTCAATCTTATGATTTTTTTTTGATAAAAGTGGGCTTGGAGAGATCATGACTTTAGTTGATGATAATTCCACTATTTTGAAAGAGTGTCAACTTTGCATGCATGTGGATCATGTAGAGAATATGTTTTGTGATAGCTATATCGTGGAATTTGAGTATGATCCCACATGTATAGAGAGGGAAACATGGTTGTACAAATCTTCATGTTACTAAATTACCTCTCTTCATGTTGAGATTGCTACCGTTTCTTTTTTCTTCCTTGCATATGCTAGTTTTTGCTTGCCTTGATAAATTTTTTGCTTATAAAATGGCTATGCATATCAAGCATGGTAGACTTAAATGTGTTTGTCACATGTCTTATGGTGCTCTCTTTGTGCTTCAATTCTTGTCTTTCATGTGAGCATCATTAAAATTATCAATGCCTAGTTAAAAGGCCTTAAAGAAAAGTGCTTGTTGGGAGTCAACTCAATATTTTTCCATGTTGTTCTTCAATAATTATTTCATCTAGCGTCTATTTAGAGGTGTTTATATGTTTTAATTAGTGTTTGAGCCAAGTAAGACCTTTGGGATGGTCTATGGTGATAGTTGATTTGATTTTGGTGAAAAACAGAAACTCTTGCGCTCGTTGCCAGAATTTTAAAATTCACATAAGCGTGATCTGGTTCTGAATTTTTTACACAAGATTGATATACAAATTGCCTAGATTGTCCTAATGTTTTAGAATTTTTGGAGTTACAGAAGTATACGAAGTTTCCTGATTACTACACACTATTCTGTTTTAGACAGATTCTATTTTTATTGTGTTCTTTGCTTATTTTGATGAATTTATGGGTACTATCAGGGGGGGTATGAACCATGTAGAAGTTGGAATACAATAGATATAAAACCATATTAAATTTAGAATGAGTTCACAACAATACCTAAGTGGTGATTTGCTTTTCTTATACTAACGGAGCTTATGAGTTTTCAGTTGAGTTTTATGTTGTGAAGTTTTCAAGTTTTGGGTAAAGATTTGATGGACAACGAAATAAGGAGTGGCAAGAGCCTAAGCTTGGGGATGCCCAAGGCACCCCCAAGGTAATATTCAAGGACAACCAAGCATCTAAGCTTGGGGATGCCCCGGATGGCATCCCCTCTTTCGTCATCAATCCATCGGTAAATTTACTTGAGGCTATATTTTTATTCACCACCTGATATGTGTTTTGCTTGGAGCGTCTTGTATGATATGAGTCTTTGCTTTTTGGTTTGCCACAATCATCCTTGTTGAACACACCCTTTGAGAGGAACACACATTAATCGTGAATTTATTAGAATACTTTATGTTCTTCACTTATATCTTTTGAGCTAGGCAGTTTGCTCTAGTGCTTCACTTATATCTTTTCAGAGAACGGCGATGGATTTATTTTATAGAAATTGATGAACTCTCATGCTTCACTTATATTATTTTGAGAGTCTTAAACAGCCTGGTAATTTGCTTAGGTTATGAATTTAGTCCTAATATGATGGGCATCTAAGAGGGATATAATAAAAACTTTCATATAAAGTGCATTGAATATATGAGAAGTTTGATTCCTTGCATTTGTTTTGAGATATAAAGATGGTGATATTAGAGTCATGCTAGTGAGTAATTGTGGATTGGTAGAAATGCTTGTGTTAGAGTTTGTGATTCCCGTAACATGCACGTAAGGTGAACCGTTATGTGATGAAGTCGAAGCATGATTTGTTTTTGGATTGCCGTCCTTTGTGTGGAGGTCGGGATTGCGCGATGGTTAACTCCTACCAACCCTTCCCCTAGGAGCATGCGTGTAGTACTTTGTTTTGATAACTAATAGACTTTTGCAACAAGTATGTGAGTTCCTTATGACTAATGTTGAGTCCATGGATTGTACGCACTCTCACCCTTCCACCATTGCTAGCCTCTCTAGTACCGCGCAACTTCCGCCGGTGCGTTAAACCCACCATATATCCTTCCTCAAAACAGCCATCATACCTACCTATTATGGCGTTTCCATATCCATTCCGAGATATATTGCCATGCAACTTCCACCGTTCTGTTTATTATGACACACACCATCATTGTCATATTGTTCTCATATGCATGAGGAATTCATATAGAGTCATATTTTGTTCTACCATTGGGTTGTAATTCCTGAGTTGTAAGTAAACAAAACTGTGATGATCATCATTATTAGAGCATTGTCCCATGTGAGGAAAAGATGATGGAAGCTATGATTCCCTCGCAAGTTGGGATGAGTCTCCGGACTTTAAAAAAAATAAAAGAGGCCAAAGAAGCCCAAATAAAAAAGTGGCCAAAGAAGCCCAAACAAAAAGAAAAAAAGGAAAAATAAAAAAATGAAAAAAATGAGAGAAAAAGAGAGAAGGGACAATGTTACTATCCTTTTTCCACACTTGTGCTTCAAAGTAGCACCATGATCTTCATGATAGAGAGTCTCCTATTTTGTCACTTTCATATACTAGTGGGAATTTTTCATTATATAACTTGGCTTGTATATTCCAAATGGGCTTCCTCAAATTGCCTTAGGTCTTCGTGAGCAAGCAAGTTGGATGCACACCCACTTAATTTCATTTTAAGCTTTCATAAACTTATAGCTCTAGTGCATACGTTGCATGGCAATCCCTACTCACTTGCATCGATATCAATTGATGGGCATCTCCATAGCCTATTAATTTGCCTGGTTGATGTGAGACCTTCTCATTCTTTTTGTCTTCTCAACAACCACCATATTCTATTCCACCTATAGTGTTATATTCATGGATCACGCTCATGTATTGCGTGAAAGTTGAATAGGTTTGAGAACATAAAAGTATGAAACAATTGCTTGTCTAACACCGGGCTTGTGCATGATGAAATACTTTGTGTGGCGAAGATGGAGCATAGCTAGATCATATGATTTTGTAGGGACAACTTGATTTGTCCATGTTATTTTGAGAAGACATGATTGCTCTATTAGTATGCTTGAAGTATTATTGCTTTTATTCCAATATTAAACTTTTGTTTTGAATCATATGGATATGAACATTCATGCCATAATGAACAAGATTACATTGATAAATATGTTAGGTAGCATTCCACATCAAAAATTCTGTTTTTATCATTTACCTACTCGAGGACGAGCAGGAATTAAGCTTGGGGATGCTTGATACGTCTCCAACGTATCTATAATTTTTATTGTTCCATGCTATTATATTATCTTTTCTGGATGTTTTATATGCATTAATATACTATTTTATATTATTTTTTGGGGACTAACCTATTAACCTAGTGCCAAGTGCCAGTTGCTGTTTTTTCTTCTTATTTTTGGATTTTTTAGAAAGGAATATCAAACAGAGTCCAAACGGAATAAAATTTTCGCGATGATTTTTCTTGGACCAGAAGACACCCATAGGACTTGGAGAGGGGGCTAGAAGCTTCCTGGGTGCCCTCCTAGGCGTGCACTAAGGGCTTGTGGGCCCCTCGAGAGTCCTCCAACCCTAATTCTTGCTCTATAAATTCCAAAATATTCCCAAACCACCAGAAGCGTCCACTAAATACTTTTCCGCTGCTGCAAGCCTCTGACCTTGTGAGATCCCATCTTGGGGCCTTTTTCGGCGATCTGCCAGAGGGGGGTTCGATCACGGAGGGCCTCTACATCAACCTTGCCGCCCTGCCGATGGTACGTGAGTAGTTTACCACAGACCTACGGGTCCATAGCTAGTAGCTAGATGACTTCTTCTCTCTCTTTGATCTTCAATACAATGTTCTCGATGTTCTTGGAGTTCTATCGGATGTAATACTTTTTTGCGGTGTGTTTGTTGAGATCCGATGAATTATGGATTTATGATCGTATTATCTATGAATATTTTTGAATCTCCTCTAAATTTTTATATGCATGATTTGATATTTTTGTATTTCTCTTCGACTATCGATTTGGTTTGGCCAACTAGATCGGGTTTTTTAATGGGAGAGATGCTTAGTTTTGGGTTCAATCTGGCTGTCTCCTCACCCAGGGACAAAGTAGGGGTAGCGAGGCACATATTGTATTGTTGCCATCAAGAATAAAAAGATGAGGTTTACATCATATTGCTTGAGTTTATACCTCTACATCATGTCATCTTACTTAAAGTGTTACTCTGTTCTTATGAACTTAACTCTAGATGCATGCTGGATAGCGGTCGATGTGTGAAGTAATAGTAGAAGATGTAGGCAGGAGTCAGTCTACTTATCACGGACGTGATGCCTATATTCATGATCATTGCCTTAGATATCATCATAACTTTGCGTTTTTCTATCAATTGCTCAACAGTAATTTATTTACCCATCGTATGCTTTCTTCAAGATAGAAGCCTCTAGTGAAACCTATGGCCCCCGGGTCTATTTTCCATTATATATTTTCAGATCTATAAATCAAAAACCCAAAAATACCTCGATGGGTTTTATTTACTTTTATTTTGTTTTTATGTTTTAGTAATCTTTTATATCTATCTCTATCAGATATCATCCTTGCAGGTGGCCGTGAAGGGATTGACAACCCTTTATCGCGTTGGGTGCAAGTGTTTGATTGTTTGTGCAAGTGCATAGATTGGAGACTTGCTTGTACCTCCTATTGGATTGATATCTTGGTTTTCAAACTGAGAGAAATACTTATCTCCACTTTGCTGCTTCACCCTTTTCTCTTAAAGGAAAAAACCAACACAAGCTCAAAAAGTAGCAGGGAGGTGGTTAGGGTTTGCTCATGTCGGCAATGGAGGAGGCAGGCTGGCTTGGAAGTGAAAGCTATGTACTGACCGGTCCACGACTTCCACGTTAAGAAGGACGGTGACCCTATGCCCGTGTCAATGACAGCCAGGTCCCGCCGTGCGTGCACATTCTATTTGGGCGGTGGAGGTAGGTGGACGGCCGCCACGCGTCCCCTAGGCGAGCGCCGAGCAAGCGCGTCCCCGTTCGTTCGACATTCGTGTGGACACAAACTGGACACATATTTGCACCGAAAATGAGGCGGACCGGACACCAAACAGACAAATTTTAAAAATGCGGTGACGCGTTGGGCCGTGTTATCTGTCTATTTTGCCTCAAACGGACGTATGCGGACAGGCTTGGTCGCGCGTTGGAGTTGGCCTTAGACAGGATAGGCCACTCTCCCGCAACACGTTTGGCGCCATATTTCGTGTTACAAGGGAAACATGTGTTTATGCCACATTTGTTTAAGCAGCCCTACACCATGTGTAGTGGTATTTTGACCGTTCCGGAGCTCGAAACTCACCAAACCACCAACAAGTCAAGAACATCCGTCCCCTTGAATCCAGGGCCACGCCGATTCCGGGACAAGAATTTACCACCTCGCATCGCATTTCCTTTCCTCCTCGTGCTCGCTCGCTCGCTCGCTCGGCCCCTCAAGTATACACTTCTCTAGCCTTCCACACGCTAGACAACAAACGCGACCCCGCGCCCCTCTGCTCTGCCTGCGCCCGCCCGCTCGCTCACAGGCGCTGCCTGGCAGTGCCATTACTGCCCCCACCCGTCTCTCCGGGCCCGAGCACGCCAGGGGGAACCGGGTTCCTCCTCATGGCCGGTGACCGCCGCGGCGGGTCGCCCACGGTGGAGCGCCGGCGGGGGATCCGGCGCCTCCTGCTGCCCCGCGGGGAGGTCTCCTCGTCCTCCTCGCCCTCGGTGCCGCTGCCTCCGCCGGCCGCAGCCGAGGTGGGGCGGAGGAAGAGCTTCGCCTCCGCGGCGCTGCGCGGGCTGGGCTGCACGTCGGCCGCGGCCTCGCAGGCGTACGCGCCAGGGGCGGGCTCCGCGGCTGCGGCGGCCGTGCGGTCGTCCGCCGACTGGCACGGGCGAAGGAAGAAAGGGAAGGACAGGAGGAAGGAGAGGGGAGGAGGTGGAGGAGGCGGCCTTGTGGGCGGAGGGATCGGCGGCGACGTGTGGTGCGCCCCGGGGATACCGTTCGCCGCGGAGGCGTCGTCCGTGGACTGCGTGGTGGCGCGCCACCAGATGCTGGGGAGGGGGCGCGGCGGCGACGCCGAGAGGCCGCACAGAGAGGTGAGCCGTAGATGCTTACTGGCTTGTTTGGATCTGTTCGCGCTGACAGCTTGTCCATTTCGTAGGATTGCTTGCTGTTCTTGGTGGGTGGTTATTCTCATCAGTTTTCTCATTCCTCATGTGCGTCCGTTTTTGTGTTTTTTTTTAACTCGTTTTTTGTCTGTTGTTGAAAAGAAAGCGTGTGTTCTTCTCCAAGTATTCAGGTTTTCTGGTGGCTGTTTTGCTCCGAAATCTTTCATTTCAATTTCACACTTGCGCCTTGAATGCAATGTTCTGTTTAAGCATCTGAAACAGTGCTCCACTACCACGTTTGATGCCACCGAATTCTCCGTATGCAAGTGGGATGAATCTTTCGCCATGTTCTGCCAGCCAAGCCGAATCGATGATGACGAGCCTTTCAGCTGACACTGCGTTTCTCATGTGACATCCATCCACAGCGGCCCTGCCTGTCCCGGAGGGCGAGCATGCAGGAGCAGATATCGTCGTCGTTCATGGAGTCGCCGCCGCCGCCGCCGCCGGCGCACCTGGACGGGCCCTTCTTCGGCGCCGACCTGCTCCCCTCCGCGCGCCTCCGCCGGATGCGCGGGTACCGCCCCTCCCCCGGCGGCCTCGAAGAAGAGGTACGATACAGCACACTAGTCTCGGTACCAGTATTAAATACACTGCATCATACTTACCAGTATCGCCTTGCGTTTGCTTGCACACTTGAGCCGCATCTATGCCTTCCCCACCTCGGCGTCCAGCGGTCGGTGCGCGATTACGTTGCCATAAGATTCCCGTGCGTATGATAATACTAGTCTAGCCAGGGTCGGGTCTGATCTGACAATGTTGGTGCTGTTAACCCCTGGGCGTTGGAGGTGGTTGACTTGCTTCTTTCGTGCGCTAAACGTGACGTGAGGTCGTGGCCTTCTCGTTGGTTAACGAACCCATAATTAAGTGGCTCCAGCCACGGAGCTCCGCTACGCTGTGTGGCCATGGAGAGAGACCTCTCAACCATGGCATGCAGATGCAGACTGCCAACACTTGCGCTGAGCTGAGCTGAGCTGAGCTGGGCAGCCACGGCGCAGCTGATGGAATTGCAATGGCCACTTGGCCAGTCAAATGGCGTTCCAACTATGCTGTTTCGGAGCTGGGGAAGAGGTGGTAGATGTGGAACACCTGAGCATGACAACCCATAATGTGACTTTATATTATTCATTCTCTTTTTGGCTTGCTGTTCTAGCGGATCGTACAGTAGGTGGGGAATGGGGATGGGCATTCTGGTGGGTGAATGATGGCTTTCAGACGTTGCCTCGGTGCCCAGCTCTTCTGCCTGACTCGACTGGTCTTTTGCTGCTCAGGGGGACCGGGGACCCTTATGATTTGCCTGTTGCTTCAGTCATAATCAGATCTCGTGTTGTGGCCATTCCTTGTGTATTTCGTGATCACCTGGCTGGTGAGGGCTCTTATCTTACTGTGGATGTGAAGATCCACCAGCGTTTTCTTGTCCCTGTAGGCAACTATCATAGATATGCAGAAGGTGGGTGGGGCAATTTAACATGCTTATTAGGTCTGGTGACAATTCCTAATTGGTTGGTTGGGGGAAGCCTCTTTCTTGGTCTTGCCACTGACCCAAGGGTCCAAGCGTGATGCTACCTGAGAGAAAATGAGCCACCCCTTTGCATGCTACCTGAAGTATAACCTTATAACCTGTTGTATATAGTCCCGGAAGAAAATCGTAGACGATACAAATAAATGTATGAAATTATCCGTGGGCCTAAAAGTGCCAATTTTTATGAGATGTTTATACAATGCTCACTTCTTTATTCGTTCATGCTTGTTCCTCTAAGGTGAACATTTTTAACGGAAGCATGCCCATGCATGGGTGCGCAATGATTTCTGTCTCATGAAATGCAAGCAGGGTATGCCAGTTTCGAATGCTTACCTTCTTTATATGTATGGCAGATCATGATGTTTCAGACAAGAGTGTTGTTGGGAGGAATGAACATGTATGATCGGTACCAGGATTGGCGCCTCGATGTCGACAACATGACTTATGAGGTCTGTCTATCCTCCCTCCCTCCCGTGTAACAACACTTGGCATCGTCAATTCATCATCGTGATGAACCAACTTCGTCTTACAGGAGTTGCTTGAGCTTGGAGAAAGAATAGGGCATGTCAACACAGGGCTACGCGAGGATGAGATAGTTCGCAACCTTAGGAAGGTCAAGCCTGATTCGTCATTCCGGCTTCCGACGGAAGCGGAGAAGAAATGCAGTATCTGTCAAGTATGCTCTTGCCTCCTTCCGCTATAGTCCCCCCTGCTTCTCTTTTGTATACATCGTTTGCGCAAGAGTTCAACTATTCTGGTGGATGTTGCAGGAAGAGTTTGAAGCAAATGACGAGCTGGGGAGGCTGGGCTGCGGCCACAGCTACCATGTTTACTGCATCAAGCAGTGGCTTTCTCAGAAGAACGTTTGCCCGGTTTGCAAGACTGCTGTTACCAAGACCTGAACAAGTCTCGACTCCAGGCTACACCTATTGTGTACCTGGGTGGACCTGAAATGAGAAGTTTCTCTTTGTTGCGTCTTGTACAGTCCGTTACATGTATTATTATTGTCTAAACACATCATCCATTCTTTTGCATTTCCAGATAGAAATGCCATATTGAGGCCATCTTTTATCAAACATATGGTAGGTTCTGATGCGCTCGTTTTAGATGATGTGATGTCCAAGCGTTTTGCAGAACTGACCTAGGCTCAGGTTGCTGAATTGTGCTGTAGTGATTGTTTTTATACTAATTTGTAGTGAAAAATTAGCCACAAAAGCAGACAAAGCGGATCAAGCAAACACTACAAATAGACAACGTGTTTCTAATCCACTGAATTTCATTAAACTTTATGGGCTATCTAAAGCAATAGCGAAATATTATTTTCTCGCTTGCATGAATGTGAGTGTCAGCAAGCCATGTGGATATAAGAACATCTACACCCGCGACGTACAAATTTGAACCCTCAAACATCCTGCTGACCACAAAATGTTTAGTCCTACCTTGCCACATGAGAAGCTAGTCAACAGACTTAAATAGTCGGGTCGTCCAGCTGCGATAAGCTTCAACCATCATTGCACCCTTAGTTAAGAAGATGGACTATTACTATTAATCTTCTCTGCTTATCACAAAGAAGATTAATAGTCATGGTCTATCTCCTTCACAAAGACAGCATTGATGTTTGCACGGCTCTTTTTGAATCATAATGTGTCGACCATGCTATCAACTTATATGATTTTTTTTAATCTCTTTCATTGTAGTAGGGCTAGCAACATAAATGAACGAGATGAACTTGACACTTGATGAACGCCACTGTTGGAGCAGAAGCGCGCCAGAGCTTGCAACTTTGTTGATCCTTCACACTATGCAGAGATGAGAGAGGAAGGAGCTTCGGGTGGCTAGAGGTGAAACCGCTATGACCTGGAGCGGGGTGACCGTTCGCCCTCGGTATACATTTGGTCCTGATTTGTGCCAATCAGCCCAGGTGCTTAGGGACTAATTGAGAGGTCCGGTTGTAGGTGCTCTAAGGGCAAAAGACTGTCATTTACAGGAAGCACATATGCTCTTGTGCAGAAGCGTGAGTATCTCATGGAAATTAAAGCATACCACGAAAGTGGAAGCCAATTTGCCATCCGGTTCCTGCCTTACAGACTCCGTCATGTCATCGCACTTTTGCCAAAATAAATAAATCATCGCAGTAAGTAAAGAGGGTCACACATGAAAGTGTTCTGAAGAGATATAGAAAAGTAAAACACGATGTTTCGATCGCATACCCCACAGACATGTCAAAGGCGTAAGAAATGCAACAGATAGTATCAATCCTACCAGTATTGTACATATCCAGCCAAAACATCATAGTACAATTTTAAGTGCTTTCATCAATACAAACATGACCGACAACATACACTTTTTATTTAATTTTGCTAACAGTAATCAGTACCAGGGTAGGCACGAAGCAAAATTTAGTTGAATCATCTTCAATCCCCCCTTTTGGTAATGTACATAGCATTTACAGGAGACACACTACACTAGCGATCAACGGTTGTGAAGAAACAAACTAGAAGCTTGGTCTGCGCAAAGGAGACAGAAAAAAACACTTCTGTTACTCACCACTTCACTGACATTTTGGTGATTACAGTATCATCCAATCGCAATGTAGGATGACCATCGTGCAATGGCGTGTGATGTATATGGACAGTAAGAGTTTAAGAAGACACATCATCATGTTGAGAGAGGAACTCTATTATGCAAGGGTACACTTCATGGACAGCCTACACGATAGCACAGAGCAATGTAAGAATCAAAGACTGAACTGGGTCCCTTAAGTACACACATATGCACACATACCTTCCGCCCTCCAACCAGGTCATAATGTGCATAGTGAGGGCCTTCAGGTTTACCAAAAACCTTATAGGTGACCAGATGCTGAGGAATTACTTTCACGGTTTCTGCAAATACAATGAAAAGTCAACTGTTAAAAGTAGGTTTCCAAACGAAATACAGAAGCAACTAATAATCAAACAATGACAGTGTTATGGACATTAGGTCAAGGCCCAATGGCACGGCACTAAGCTAGGATTCGTCCCCAGGAATTACTATTCACCTGATAAGTATCCCGTGAACAGTACAGTGACCAACCATTTGAGGAGACAGTATAGCAGGTTAAATAGTTAATAAATGACATCTTTTTGGCAAGGCAAGTGGTTGGTGAAAAGATAAGGATACTGTTCGTTAAGTTAGGAAAGTATTCTTAGATACCAAGTTAGACTCTTCCCTACAAGGGGGCACAACCCCATATGGATGATCTCTTCTCATCCCCAGCCTCATGGCTGGCCAACCCTCTCTCCTCGAGCAGTACCCCACCTTGTCACATTCATCTGTCTTAGGAGTTAGGACTGGTGCCTATCTTAAGCACGTGACAGATAGTCTACGTATATTGTGTAAGACCACCACCCACTTGCGTAAGGTGGTATATTCTGAACACACCGTGGAACCTTGGTGACCCTAGGCTCCTGGCTTGTGAGCTTAATCCCAGTCCCAGCCCAAAAATTTGTCACTGGTTCTAATACGTTAAGTACTAGGTGACAAATAAGCTCTCATTGCAAAACAACACGTTAAAATGGAACTTGTTGCCATACCGTAAACAGCTTCTGGGGGGCAAATCAGATCCTCGTCTCCAGCAAGGGCAAGCACCGGAACTTTGATTTTCCGCAGATGCTCTTTGAAGAAAAAAGTACCAGCCCTGTTTCGCAGCCCACCGTCACGGAATGAGGTCGCCAACTGTAATAACACCTTTGCTGGTACTGTGCCTGAATATTACATCAAGTTGTCACAAGAAATGTGAGAGCTTTTGTAGTAAAACTAACTATACAAAGATGAATTATCATGGTCAATTTTGCTGTGGCGTTTGGTAAAACTCGCTTCAAGTCTGCGGCTGCCCTATTATCTTCAATAAAAGATGATTATAACAGTCAAACTTAGACCAGTTTAGTGCACAACATATGGGTAGCATCTAACGCCTTGAATCCATCACCTTGCACTAAGATGAAGCTGTTTAGGAGATAACAACCTCACTTACTGCAGGTAATACAAGATAACAACTACACTCATGTGTGTAACTATGCAACTTCTTGTGTTATCCAGGCCATATATCATACACTCATACTATACTTGTATGTACGGCAAGTTGGTGGCTTCCATAGAGAAGACAAATATAGGTCTCAACTTACAGAAGTTATTCAAGATGAGCTTTGAAAGCAGTTCAGGATCCATCATATCCTTGGCTGAAATTTGAGAGCGTAGCAGTGACAATATGTATGGTGCACGAGATGATATAGGATAAGTGGTTGATAGTAATGTTCCTAGTGGGACAGCAGGAACACGCAACATCTCAGCTGGATCTGCCTAATAAAGAACAATGAAGATTAGGTTCCTGTCCATGTATTGAATATGTCAACCTGCTTGATGGTCAACTTACAAGAGGCACAAATAACTTGAGCGAGGAGTTGGATGTTGTGTAGTCAACTGATGAGGCCAGAGTAACAATCGCTGCCAGCTCTGGATCAGCCCCTTCGAATCCTTGTGAAGCAGAGAAAAAGGAGAGATGGTACTTAGTGCCATGTATTGGTAATAAAATCTGATACAAAAGCAAGCTTAGAAGAACAAAAAATTAAGACCATAGTAGTAAAAATCATGAGGGCATCTGTAATGGAAGAACATATAATAAAATACTCTGTAGAACTTGTAAATCAGCTGGCAAGAAATAATGTAAATGTATTGGAAGCGTGTCCTGAAATGGAGAAGAAACTGAAACAAATAAGTGGGATAGCTTTCAAGGACACGACATGTGAAAATTATTGGCTACAACAAACCTAATTTTATATCGCGAAGTTGTAACTCTTTAATTTTAAACGAAGGCAATATTATCATTGAATATAAACAGGAATTTATCACAAAATAAGAAGGAAGAAAAACAGAAGCCTATATTCCCACGTAAGAGCGCCTATAATGGTATAACCCTAACACCGGTAGTGTGCCAATTACTAGCCTCATCCCTAATGTTGCACAGTTGGAAGTTGCTCAAGTTTTGGACAATCCTGAAACCGTTCTCTTTCCAAATCTACCATGAGACAAGCAAGAGTGCAAAACCAGGGTTGCTGGTACTACTGATCGCCAGCCATCATCCATGGACCCACCATCCCGCTAACCATAAGGAGGCTTTTACCCAGCAGGCCAGCACGGATAGCGGTTTAGTCTACGGATACCTTCTATTTGTGTTAACCTATGTCGCTTTCATTTGAGACTATGCTTGTTGCCTGTAAGGGATGTGTGCATCTCGTTATGTAGAGGCCAGGAGTGAATACACACGGCTGTCAAGTTATTCTATATTTTGATGAAGGGAATTTTATAGACGGGTCAAATCAGCATTCACTCCTGGCGGGTAAATACACCTTGATAAGACCCGTCTATAAAATTCCCTTCATCGAAAAATCTTCCCAACCTTGACAAGATTTGACCAATGTCTGGATGATGGCAGTCTATTCAATTTTACCAAATATCCAGCAAGCTCTATTTAAAGGAAACGCTAGCAGGAATAAGCCACCAAGGACTAGATAAAGCAGACACGACAGGTTGCCGTGATTTCTTAATACTATAGCGGAGTGTGTTCATGACTTAGATTGCCTTTGGTTTAATACGCAATGGCCAAAAACTATGGTACAAGGGACAGTTCCTGATAGGCTTCCAGAACCCCATATCAAACAAACAAACAAATAAAATTCAAAGGCATCCATGGATGCTTGTGCAACTAATTACAGTTAAAAATGAAAGTGTTGTTATACTTCAGCTATCTTAGCCTCACTACTAGTTGAAGATGTGAAATATTCAATTTGCTAAAACGAAAAAAGTTGTTTGCCCCACCCTAAGAAAGACAGAAACCCCAAAAAGGCACAGGTTAATGAAACATACCACACTTCGAAACCATTGCATACAACAAGATTCCTCCCATAGAGTGACCAATAGCAAGCAATTTTCCATCCTTGGGTACACTCTGCTGTTTTATATAATCTATCTGCACAAACAAAAGATCACCATACTTCTTACTAAGCAGTTCAAGGTACTTCAATTAATCTCTCAACAGTAAAGAGTATGTCTACAAACCGCTGCAGGTACATCTTCCTCCAGGTAATGGTCAAAGTCCCAATCATAGCTAATAATCAGCTCCAACTGCTTTTGGAGATCTTCTATGGTTGCGGAGAGGCGTTCTTGCCAGCCAAATAACCGAGGGGAAACATTTTGTTGACCTTCCCCAAGAATCTTCACAAGGCGCTGACTTAATTGGCTAATTTGATCATATATTGCTGATGTCTGTGGCAATTCCATCAACCCTAGAAATTTATCTGCAACCTCCTCAAGACTACTAGTTAATGAGGCATCAGGGACAAGTTCTGTCACTCGATCAAAAAAACTGTCAGTGATGTTTCTGAGTTGGCTATCTCTTACATAGACTGAAAATGTTACACTCAATTGTGCCAAAGCATTTGCTAACTTTGTCACCAGTTGTGGTTCTTCTGATGTGTTTGTTTCTAGCACATTCGTGTCTGTTAGTACTGGAACTTCAGAACTTTGAGGTTCATTAGTTGACATATCCTTGGCAGGAGGAACAACATTTACTTTCTGTGTCAAAATTTTATCCACACCTGAATTAGAGGACATGTCAGACTTGGTGCTAGCTGCAGCTAATTCTGATCCACGTGTGCTGAGGCCTGCACCACGCAACTCAACAATCCATGTATCAAACCCTTGCATAGACATATGACGGGCAAAGGAAGCCTGTCATCATTTCATTTGTATCAATGGAAGTCCAGGGTAAAGGGGAAGCCATAAAAGAAATGCCTATGAACATATATAACTGTTTCTTTATTGAGTGTAACATATATTAATATATAATACAAAAAAAGACAGGTAACAATGGATCAACTATATAATTCAGAGGCAGGAAACGTTTTTGAAATAGTTCGAGTCCTGTGATACAAGCACACCAGCAATTACACCTTTCATTTGACTCTTGAAGAGTGCACAATCATAGTCTTAACTGCAAGCTTCATAAGTTCTACAGATTCCCCTTCGTAAATCGTGTACAAGAAGCCAACAACTTAGGCAAACAGTCCTGCAACATTTACTGGAAAACTGAAGATACGACTTTTGTTTTCCGTTAAATATGTGTTGTTTCCATATTTGTGCAAGATAAGGTACTTCATTGCCGTCTAGCTGCATCCCAGTTATGCAAGTAAACACCAATTGCGGCTCTAATAAATTTCATATTAGCAACATATGAACTCATAACTATCCGCAGTATAATTAAACACTATGTTTTGTTCACACTAAATTTCATAACAACTACTCCCCCGTCCCAAAATGAAAGACCATTTTTGACACTATGATAGTTATTCTATATTTTGGGACGGAGGGAGTACATGTAAGCGTCATCAAATTTTGGTACTTCTACGTCTGCTGATTGCTCTATCCCTGGAGGTGTGCTAGGATGCATTTTACTTAAATAGCAATTATAGTAAAACAATAAAGATGCCAATAAATATAATACAAACTTCTCTTGAAGAGTGGATTTTGTGTTGGTTTGTTCATAACACTCGGTTTACTCCATGATATGCTTACTGAACTTCCCTTTCTAAAATTTTGACTGTGAGCTGTTGCATTTTTTACGGAACCTCGTCAGAGGGCCGGGAGCTCCCGCAATTTCATTAAGAATTAGAGTTGATCCACTTAATGAGGGAAACCGGATCCGAAAATCATACAACATTCGGTTTAAATAAGGAAACCCGAGTGAAAACCAAAAACAAACACAAAAGAAACTAGAGCTTTAGGATGGGGGTTTAGATGGACAGGTCGAATCCTCATGATACGTGAGTCCAAGCTAAAAGATGGCTACCAGTTTGCATTTGCAACATCATTATACAAGCAATTTACAGAGATTAATCAAACCTCATATGGGTTTCCTCACAAAAAAACAAAATGTACTTTTTGCAGCGCGATTTATCAGTAGCGTAGTTATAGATCAACTCACCCCAGGGGACAGGTCGAATCCCACCGCATTGGTGGCCACTCCGGACAGCAGCATCAGTGGGTGGTTCCTCTTGGGCGCCTGCACGAACCAAGCGAGCACGAGATCAGCAACCAAACGAAGGCAAGCGTAACGAAGCCGCGACCACCGCCTAGCAGCATGCAGGATCAAGCACACACCTCAGGCGGCGGGCGGTGCCTCCAAAGCGCGAGCCGCCACTCGGTGCCTGGCACGGGCGCGTAGTGCAGCTCGTCCGCCGTGCAGATCGCGGGCTTCGCTCCCTCCTCGCAGTCGCACGCCGCGGCCGCAGAGGCGAGGACCCGCGAGGTCGAGGGCGATGGCGAGGAGGGGGGCGGCGGCGGAGGTTCCGAGGCGCTGTGGGAGGCGAAGGCGCGGAGCCGCAGCGGCTGGGGAGGAGCGCACGGGGAGGCGCGCACGATGGGAGAGGAAGAGAGGTGGGCGACGGCGGCGCCGGCGAGGAGCGCCCGGAGGCTGGCGCCGTGGAGGAGCGGCATGGCGTTGGGCGGTCGGAGTGCTCGCTTTGTTTCTGGCGTGTTCTCTTTGCTTCGTCTCCGATTTGGTTTTTACCACCCGGTCCGACACCGACCGACCGACGGACCGGTATGTGTGGGCAGCGGTGGTTCCATGTTGCGCCGGTCAATCCCCCCGGCCACGCTGCGTTTGACACGATGAGTGGTGTTGCCAGAACTTTTTTTTTTAGCATGTGCGGACACAAGCGCTCATATACACGCGCATACGCTCATCCCTATGAACGCATACACGCATACCCTACACCTATGAGCACCTCCGAGAGACTGAGCCGGCATATCATCTTGAGATTTACGAAGTCACCATAGGTGCCTCATCGTCGACGGGAACGTCTCCTCCCACTGAAAGCGCATCGCCGGAAATCCTGAAATAAATTCAGGAATAATACGAGCACCAGGATTTGAATCCTGGTAGGTTAAAGGTACCACTGTCCACATAACCATCTCAACCACAGGTTGGTGTTGCCAGAACTCTGAACACTTATCATTTGTCACATTTGTTTTTCAGTGTATTTTGGCCAAAGCGAAAATGAACACTAAAATGACCGGAAGCGAAAGTGAACACAAGCTTCCGTTTGGGACTACTTTATTAAAATCAGCTTCACTTCATCAAATTCATTTTAAAACAGTTTCATACATGAATTTATTCAGAGAAATTTCACACATTAATTGCAGCTCTGCCAAGAGCAGTTTATCATGTTTGCCTTTTCAGCTAGCTCCTGCTTCAAGAATGAAAAATATAGTGAAAGGGATTTTTATGATTGGACGACGTGGGATAAAAAGAAGGGGTATCCACTTATTGGTGGTAGTGCTGGGTAATTTCCCCTAAATCCAACTTCTAGAGTTTTTGGACCACTTTTGAAGAGCTTCACAACAGAGTTATATCCTAGTTTTTTTTAGGGGGGGGGGGGCATATCATGGAGGTACCCCGTTTGGCTTGCATTTCTTAGAGCGGAGATGGATTTTAGGAGCAAAGCAATCCCGAATAGGCCCTGAAACATGAAAGCTCAGCTTGTTTGATCTGGACAATGAAGTTGTGATGCACAAATTCATTGTCACGACAAGTATGCACAACTTGAAAACTGCAGGGGCTACTGATGGTATCTCGAATTAGGGGTCACTCACCATGTTGTCTCTCAGCCAAGTGGCGTGGGCCGAGGTCCCCATGTCGCCACGTCAAGACGACTCATGGCGCATAGAGAGAACATTTTCAAAGACCTGAGTATTTGACACATACTCCAAGACTTGGATATCGTCTACAACACAATTATCTTATACTTAGTAGACCTTATTGTAACCCCTCCCCCCAATACCTATATACATAAGGGAGGACTCGTAGACGACATCCTCTATCTCGTCGGAGATCAACTTGTACTTATACTACATCCCGAATCAATACAACAACACAAGCACGACGTAGGGTTTATCTCCATGGAGATCCCGAACCTGGGTAAAACCTAGTGTCTCTCACCATCGTATCAAGGCTACTAGTTCGGGACCCTGTGTCGGAGATCTGTCGGAATCTGTCGGATTTCGGGTTCCGGCAGACCCTCTAGGTTCGAACTCTCGGGTGCGCGCGGAGATTTCACCCTCTGCCTACCTGCACCTCACCGCCTCGCTATGATCTAAGCTATCACCGCCTCGCTAGTTTATACTGGTTCAGGCCACCGTTGTGGTGTAATACCCTACTCCAGTGTGTGGTGTGGTAGATTGCCTCTTGGGCTGATGATGAAAAATACAAGGAAGAACAGCCTCGCGAGGGTCTGTTCTTGGCTGGTGCGATGAACTACTAAGGGGAGTTCAGTCGCTCTCTCGATCGATCGGTCTGTTCATCTCTCTCTCTCTTTACCTTGTGGTGGCTAGTCCTATTTATAGGCAAAGGCCCTGGGCCTCCTCCCAAATATTAAGCGGGAAGGGCGCCAACAATTGGCCATTTTGAAGGGGAACATCTAGTACACTTATCCTGACTAAAGTTGGTCCTCGCCTGCCAAAGGCTCTGGTGGTGACGTCGGCTTGGGCTCCACGATGACTTCCATCCTGCCGTTCTACTGGTTTTGGTCTTGTTGCACCGAAATGGATGCCTTTGCTTGATGCTCCCGCCTGCGCTTGCTCCCTTTGCACCAAAGAGGAAAGGGAGGCACTGCGTGGCCTGGCGCCCGCCTGGCGCCCTTGGTCGTCATGGCTTGCGTCATGGGCACCTTGTGAGGTACCCCACCTTGATCTCTCCACCTCCTCGCGAGCCAGCCTGACGAGGCCGCGCCTGAGGAAGCCTCTTGTCGTCCGCCCCACGAGGCTTGGCCCCTCGCGAGGGTCTTGAGCTCGTGCTGATGAAGATGGGCCATGCTGGGCCGCCCCTTGAGCCACGCCATAGGCCGCAGGCAGGCAAGTCTGGGGACCCCCGTTCCCATAACGCCGACAGTAGCCCCCGGGCCCGAGGCGCGCCCGGACTTGGCTGAGCAGAGAGGCGAAGGGGCAAGTGCGAGCATCGCAGGCCCTAACAGCCTGCGACCTCGGGCTCCGCGTGGCGGTTGATTGAACGTGGGCGGCTCCGCTCCCCCACGACGCCTCGGCAACTGCGTGAGCTGACAAGTCCCCGCATGCAAAAACTGGTCATGATTACCTGTGATCATGGAAGCCGACGGTTGGCCTCCTCTGGCTATAAGTGCGGAACGGCGCGAGCCACTCCAGTTCATCTTCCTCTGCTACTTCTCCTCTTCTTCATCTTCGCCACTGCTCCGTCGTGCCGCAATGGCTCCGATTCACCGGTTCTCCGCAGAAGAGAAGGGAAAGGCCCCCCGAGAGGGCCCCGACCCACTTCCGCCAAAGAAGCGGTTGGTCCTCTTCCGCCGAGATGAGGGCATGCGGCGGGAGGTGTCGAGGCCTTGGTGCGAGCGGCCGCCGCCAGGGTTTCCGCTGCCCTTGTACGCCCACCTTGAGGGCCCTGCAGGAGCTGATGTCAAGCGCCATGGACGACGCCGCCGTCGACGCTGGCGGGTCACGGCGGTGCGCGTTGTCCCTCCTGGAGTTCACGCTGAGGGCTCCTCCCAAGAGTTTGTGCTCCACGCCGCCATGCCTCCTCGATCTTGGATTCGTCTTCCTCCTTCCTTCACCTTCGAGATTCCGCCGAGGGGGCCCTTCAGGCTCTGGCTACAGCACGCCGATTGCCAGACTCCTGCGACTGATGCGGATGTCGAGGTTGTCGCTCTAGGTAAGGTCTTCATGACCCAGGGCTGGGGCGAGATCGCCCGGGTTTGCTGGACGAGGGGCGCCCTCGTGGTCCACCTGGAGTTCGACGGTGCTTCCATGATGCTCTTCAAGGTCTTCGACAAAGATGGGCGTCGGCTGGAGTGCTGTCCCAGAGGCAGCGGCAGGAGCCCCAGAGCGGCAAGGACCAGGCCTGCCGTCGTACATTCTTCCAGCAGCTCCTCAAGCGGCGAGGGCGCCGGAGGATCCAGCGACTCCGCCGAGCTCTTCGCGACTCCGGAGACGAGCGACGACAGGTACGAGCCCCCGAGCCTGCGCCGCTCTCGGAGCAGGACGGGCTCGTTAGGCCGCGTCGTCTCTGATCTGGATGAGGTTGGCGCCGGTGCCTGGCGGCCCACTGTTGATGATGGCGTCTGCCGCGACGGTTCCTGTAGTTAGGACTCCTTAGGATACGCGTCTTTTGTCCCTACGAGGAGCCAAGAATACACCCCGTGGGGGCCTGTAAGGTGTTTGTAGCTCCGTTTGTCAATATGATCCTTATCGTGGAGCGGTGTGAGATGCTTATTCCGTCTTAGCTTAGTTTCTTCCTTTCGGACCTCATGAGGGCTTGGCGCTCTGCGCCGACAGGTCCCGGTCCCAAGGCGGCTTCAGCTGTCGCTGGTATGCCAGGTCGCGATGCCGTAGTCAAGGCCAGGAGGTGAGCGGCCCGGGGTCCAGTAAGAGCCCCTGAGTCTCGATGCTCAGGAGGTCCCCTTTGGCGTTCAAGCAGCTATCGTTCGGTGAAAAAGGAATGTGACGTTGCTAACACGGGATTGCATTGGATGCGGTGACGGTGCTGCGATAGCTAGTGTTTCTGGAGAGTGATTTATCTCGAGGGTCAGGTAATGCTTCCTGGTGCGGCGCTAGGTCCGTGCCTTGGCCAGCGAGAGGTTGCCTGGCGAGGTCTCCGCGTGCCTCTCTCCTCTCGCCTCTGCTCCCCTTTCTGCTCTACGTCCTCGGGTCCCGGCCCTCGAGCGGGTCTCAGCCGTCGCTGGTTTGCCGGGGCGCGATGCCGTGGGTAAAGCCAGAGGGTGAGGGCTGGAGAGCCGGTAGGAGCTCTGAGTTGCGATGCTCAGGTACCCCTCCTTTAACGCGCAAGCGGTTTGCGCGGACGAGAGTGAAGAGGACGCCTTGAGGGCCTCGCTTGGCGCTTCTCCTTGGGGGGATCCTGCAGACCCACCACAAAAAGAGCAAAAGTCCGCTATGACAAGCGGCGGTCAGCCGTTAGTTGCTTTGGAGAGGTGACGAGGCACTAAAGGCCTGACGAGGTGTATTGGGACACCCGTGAGCCAGCGCGGGACTCATGGGGCCCTACCCCAAGGCGGGTTGCGCCTGGCACTGGGCCTTAACTTGTGCTGTGTTCCTGCAAATTTGGCCAGATGCCGATGCTCTACGTCCTCGGGTCCCGGCCCTCGAGCTGGTCTCAGCCGTCGCTGGTTTGCCGGGGCGCGATGCCGTGGGCAAAGCCAGAGGGTGAGGGCTGGAGAGCCGGTAGGAGCCCTGAGTCGCGATGCT
>NC_041385.1:491434603-491486871 GCF_002162155.2 Triticum dicoccoides
TCTCACCCGTCGCTGGTTTGCCGGGGCGCGATGCCGTGGGCAAAGCCAGAGGGTGAGGGCTGGAGAGCCGGTAGGAGCCCTGAGTCGCGATGCTCAGGCACCCCCCCTTTAACACGCAAGCTTGGTTAGATGTCGACGCTCTACGTCCTCGGGTCCCGGCCCTCGAGCTGGTCTCAGCCGTCGCTGGTTTGCCGGGGCGCGATGTTGTGGGCAAAGCCAGAGGGTGAGGGCTGGAGAGCCGGTAGGAGCCCTGAGTCGCGATGCTCAGACACCCCCCTTTAACGCGCAAGCTGCCGACATCTAGGAAGAAGAGGTGCCACGGACAAGCACCAAATAACAAGCATAATGGGTCGAATGCATGATCTGAAAATAAACGCAAGAGGGGTACACGGCGCTGGGTCTGACCCGAGCGACTTGGGGATGATGCAGCCCGAGGGGCGCCCCCAACAAAGTAAGCTAAGAACACGAGCAAAAGGGATACACGCCGCAGGGACGGACCCACGCGGCCTGGGAATGATGCAGCCCTGAGGGCGCTCCCAGTTGGAAATGAAACTTGAAAGGTGTCACCTGATAGTGTTGATGACGAAGGGGTGTTGAAGTAGCAGACGTAGCGGGCTGCGGGAGCCGATCTTCACGAGCCCCCAGGCCCAGGAGCCTTGGGAGGCTCCGGAGGCGCTGGTGGCTCCTCGCGAACCATCTCCATCTCCGCCAGGACTGCAGAACACCTGGCCTCCTGAGCCTCCAGGATGCTCCTCATGAGGCGCTGGCGCACCGCGGCCGCGTTCGGCAAGCCCTAGGGCATGCGAACGTAGCTGTGGGGTGGGCCTCCGCAGCGCCCCACACGTGAGGGCCAGAAGCGCTCCTGAGAGGCGACTCGGTTGAGCCCTGGGATGTCGATGCAGACGCGCAGCCCACCATCCTCACCTGGATGGGGAGCTGCGTCTGGTAAGCGGCGGCTGCCACTCATGACTCTTGACTCCTGCAACTCCTGTGCGATCTGACTGACGAACTCCTGCGGGTTTGGCCCTCCTTGCTTTGCTCCTTCCTGAGGGAAACGTGTTCTGAAACACGCCTCCAAGTGGTTCCCAAGCGCCTCCCTCGTGACCTTAGCAAGGTCGGTGGCCCTCCAGGTGGGAGCCCCCGAGCCCTGCTTGAGGAGGGCACCGGGCGCGCCTCCCTATGCGACAGAAGGAGGTGCCCCCTGAGCAGGCGCAGACCCTGAGGGGCCTGCCTCCTGAGGGGTCGGGCCTGGCGATGTCTTCTTCTTCTTGGGGGCGGTCTCAGGGAGCCTCCCACTCCCGCGATCTGGGTCTTCAAGTGATGCGGCCTGAAAAGCTTGTTCCAGGGAGCACACTGCGTCTCTTTCTTCACAAGGCACCGTGATGACTCCACCACTTCCTAGCATCTTGAGGACGTTGTAGCCGTGATGAGTCACGACCATGAACTTGGCGAGAGCTGGGTAGCGAGGATGGCGTTGTACGGCAGGCAAATGTGGGCGACGTCGAAGTCGATGAGCTCAGTGCAGTAGTTGTTGCGTGCCCCGAAGGTGACAGGGAGGCGGACCTGCCCAATTGGAACCGTGGAGCCGTCGGTGACTCCGGAGAAAGGCTTGGTTGGCTGAAGCTGATCGTAAGGCACTTGGAGGTTGTTGAACGTCTCTACGGACAGGACGTTGAGCCCCGCGCCGCCATCGATGAGGGTCCTGGTGACTTGCATGTTGCTGATGACTGGGGAGCAAAGCATTGGGAGGACTCCGGCTGTGGCCGCGCACTTGAGCTGATCCGCTGAGCTGAACGTGATGGCGCACGCCAACCACCTGAGGGGGCGCGTGGCTTCAAGCTTGGGGAGTACTGCATTCACTTCGCGAGCGAACTGCTTGAAGATGCGTTGAGAGGCTGGGGCTTGAGCTCCGCCCAGGATGCAGGCGATCGTGTGCGGCTCCTGTAAGCCCCCAGCCCCCTCGTCCTGATGATGGTTCTCATTTCTTCTTGGCCGTGGTGGCAGTGGAGGGAGGCATGCGTTCCCTTGCGAGCGATCCTCGCGAGGCCGATCCCTCCAGTCTCCCTCGCGAGGCTGATCCTGCCAGTGATCCTCGCGAGGTCGGTCGCGCCACCCTTGGCGAGGGCCGCGGTCTTCCCAGCGTCCTGCATTCCTTCCTCCTCCTCGGCCATAGCCGCGATCGTTGCGGTCGGGGCATCGGCCGACCCTTCCTTCTTGCACGGCTCGGAGCTCTTGGCATTCGTTGGTGTTGTGGGTGTGGAGGTCGTGGTACACACAGTACCGGCTGCCCTTGAAAGACTCGGGCTGATCTCTGCCCCGCTTGGTGTCTGGTTCTGCCGCGAGCACGGCAACCCCCTTGCGCTTCACGTCCTTGGCCTTGGATTTCTTCTCTTCTGGGTCGGCGGCTGGCAGCTCGAGGAGGGAAAGGCGCCCTTCCTCAGCCCTGGCGCACTTGGTTGCCAAGTTGAACAGCTCCAAGGAAGTGCATAGATCTTCATGCATCGCCAGTTCCTCCTTCATCTTGACGTCGCGCACGCCGTCGGAGAAGGCCGAGATGATGGCCTCCTCGGTCACCTTGGGAATCTTGAGACGTGCGTTGTTGAAGCGCTGGATGTACTTTTGCAGGGTCTCCCCTGGCTGCTGCTTGATGTGGCGCATGTCGCTCACGGCAGGTGGCCGGTCGCGAGTACCTTGGAAGTTGGCGATGAAACGGGTGCGCATCTTGTCCCAGGAGGAGATCGTGCCTGGCGCCAGGTTCAGGAGCCAGGTGCAGGCCCCGTCCTTGAGTGTCATGGGAAACCAGTTCGCCATGACCTTCTCGTCCCCGTTGGCGGCTTCGATGCCCAGCTCGTAGAGCTGGAGGAACTCCGCAGGGTCGGTCGTGCCGTCATAGCGAGGAGGCAGGTCTGGCTTGAACTTGCAGGACGACACGACGCTGTGCAGCCCGGCGGTGAAGGCGTGGCATCCTGCCGTGGCCACGGGAGGCCTCTGGTGACGGGGAGCTTGGTCCTGCGGGCCCCCATGCGCTGCAGCTGGGAGAAGTGCGGGGTCTTGGCGCGCTGGGACAGGAGCGTGGTCGTGACGGACTGGAGCAGGGAGCACTCGGGCAGCTTCTTGGGGGCGAGGAACCTCTTGGCAGCTCTGCTCTTGCTGCGCTAGCGCCGAACAGGGTGGGTTCCGTCCAGGGGCCATGCGCCTTGGGGCCAGGGTGCCTTCTTGAGGAGGAGGCGGCTGAGGCGCCCCCGGAGCTTCATTGCCCACGCAGGACGGGGCACGGTGCAGCGAGAAGGACGGCGCGGGGGAGCCCTCTGCGACGCGGACGAGCTCGGCGATGCGGTCGAGCCACTCTTCATAGACGTCGTCGACTAGGCGGTAGTGCAGGAGCTCGTTTGCCGCGATGAGCGCAGGTCGAGCCTCCATGGTCGCGCGGGGCACGCGGGACGAAGAACCAGCGGGGCGAGTGAGGGAGTGGCAGTGCGACCGTCTCGCCTCATGGATGGATGCTGGGACGATGCTTGCTGCTCGTTCCCCGCCGAGCCGGTGGCGGCGTTGACGGCAGGCGACGGGGAACGGCGGGGGTGGCCGCCGACGGGGGCCGTCTGGGCGACACGGAAAGCGAGAGCGGCTCGGCGCTCGGCGCGGGCCCGACGAGCATCTGACATGGACGCGATGGTCGGTGAAGAATAGGGCGGCGGAAGGCGAATTTCGGCGCACCCCTACCTGGCGCGCCAAATGTCGGATTTCGGGTTCCGGCTTGACCCTCTAGGTTCAAACTCCGGGGTGCGCGCGGAGATTTCACCCTCTGCCTACCTGTACCTCACCGCCTCGCTATGATCTAAGCAATCAAAGGGAACAACACGAGAGACACAAAGTTTATATTGGTTCAGGCCACCGTTGTGGTGTAATACCCTACTCTAATATGTGGTGTGGTGGATTGCCTCTTGGGCTGATGATGAACAATACAAGGAAGAACAGCCTCGCGAGGGTCTGTTCTTGGCTGGTGCGATGAACTACTAGGGGGAGTTCAGTCGCTCTCTCGATCGATCGGTCCGTTCATCTCTCTCTCTACCTTGTGGTGGCTAGTCCTATTTATAGGCAAAGGCCCTGGGCCTCCTCCCAAATATTGAGCGGGAAGGGCGCCAACAATTGGCCATTTTGAAGGGGAACATCTAGTACACTTATGCTGACTAAACTTGGTCCTCGCCTGCCAAAGGCTCTGGTGGTGACACCGGCTTGGGCTCCACGATGACCTCCATCCTGCCGTTCTACTGGTCTTGGTCTTGTTGCACCGAAATGGATGCCTTTGCTTGATGCTCCCGCCTGCGCTTGCTCCCTTTGCACCAAAGAGGAAAGGAAGGATACTACGCGGCCTGTCACCCGCCTGGCACCCTTGGTCGTCATGACTTGCGTCATGGGCACCTCGTGAGATACCCAGCCTTGATCTCTCTGCTTCCTCGCGAGCCAGCCTGACGAGGCCGCGCCTGAGGAAGCCTCTTGTCGTCCGCCCCGCAAGGCTTGGCCCCTCGCGAGGATCTTGAGCTCGTGCTGATGAAGATGGGCCATGCTGGGCCGCCCCTTGAGCCACGCCGCAGGCCGCAGGCAGACAAGTCTGGGGACCCCCGTTCCCAGAACGCCGACAGAATCTTCGTTAATAGGAATTATCTTTTCTTCTCATGCAACCTTGGCACCGGGATATGTAACTATTTTAAGATTAGCTAGGGACTTGGTACCTCCATTAGGAAGTGCACTATTGCAACTAAGAGTGATTTTGGTTACTCATCCATTTTTTGGCGGAACACATCATAGACACGGACGCTCTCACACGCATACACCCACATCTATGAACACATGCACGCACATCCTACCTCTATGAGCACATTTGAGAGACTGAGCCGAGGCCCTCGTGTCGACGAGGACATTGCTCTCCACTGGAGAAATAAAATTCATTAAATCCTGAAATAAACCCAGAAAAGTGCAGCATCCATGCCAAGCCTAAAGCTTGAACCCAAGTGGGCAAGTTCCATCACAAAGAACCTGACCATCCCAGTAGGTTACATCATCCCTTCTTCTTTGAAGTGGTCATTTCTGCTCCTTGGAACATCTGGCTTATCAGAAATAGAAGTTTTTTTGTCGAGAGAGGCCATCCTTCATTTCTTGGAAATGTGAATTTGTACATGATATCTCTCTTCTCTTCCATAGGGTTAAGGCTTCTGTAAAGCCCAAGCTTCTCGGTTGGATCGATATTGTCCATTAGTTTTTAGGTATTCATAAAAAAAAGTTTTAAGTAAGGTTAGCATGTATATATTTAGATCCCCTCTATTTCTTTGCCTTTTGTTGTAGCTTTGCAAACTTTTCGAGACTTGCAGTTTCTCCTTTTGCAATAAAAGATGTGGCGCCTTTGCACATTTTAGTCAGTTAAAAAGTGCACATGTGTAAAACTTGCTTCATTGTACTTGTACGAGTTGATGTTGCTCATTACTTTTTAACCATGAATGACCACTTTTTAGCTATCCGTAACATCGCGACATCTAAAACCATGCAAACCTATTATTGATAACTGCACACAATTATGGTGACAATTTTTCATGACTAACATGACAATTATGTTGACAAAATCTAGCAACTAGTGGCGACAAATAAATTGATCAAAATATGACAACGTGAAATCTTGTTTTGAAGCCCTCGTTGGGACGAACTCATTGGGGAAGACACATCATTAATCGGATTAACGGTTGTGAGATAATGTATCTTAATTTTTAAAAATTAGCAATTAATACGATAATGTCAACATAAGATCGAGATCTTGTAAGTATGTATGTGCTCTTTCTATAAGGAGAAAAATCTCATGAAAGTGATAGCAAGAAAAGACTTACATGCATACGATACGTAGATTCCCAAACAAAAAAGGGGCACAATATAATTATAATCATCTATTATACTATTATCTTATCTACTTATAAAGACTGGAGTTGATGATGAGTTCACACATAGGTTCAACATTATTTTTAATAAATAAATAAATACGCTCATCCCCACTTGTGGAACTGGCAACCTTTCGACAAATATATAAACAAACTAGATCATGATTGGTGTGTTTTGCTGCACCCGTCTATGTTTGCGATGAAATGATAGGAGGATATAATATTTTGTTAAATTTGTAATGTAAATGAGACAATGCATGCAAATGACAAATTGTGTCCTTAGTGTCTTTCTTTCCAACTGTAGTTCATGTTCCCCTTAGTGCTAAGGAAATCAGTTTGCAAAAGGAAAACCCACCGCTACTTTGATGGAAATCAAGTTTAACTTCGATAGTGATGTATACTAAGAAAAAGGAAGCCTATTGGAAACTCATTAATTACTAACCTCATTTGAACACCAGCAAGGAGGACAGTAATGCCAAATATATCAGAAACACAATGAATGAACTGCAGATCACAAGCAGGAAAATCACTACGACACGATTAGTGTGTTTCCATGGCTTAACATGTATTGACCCCGAGCCTTTTAATCTGTAACTGTTCCTCTGTTACTTTTAATCTTCTATTTGGAGGGCCAGTTCCACTATACAATGAAAATTGTTGTGAATTCAAGGACAACTAACATAGCATGTACCCCTTCAAAAAAACTAACATATCATGTACACATTCCAAGCTAATCGATATTATTATCATCCGGGTAAATATGATGTCGTAGACGCTAGTTCCAATACCTTGTAATGGATTGCTCCCCATTTTCATTAATGAAACCACAAAGATTGAAGCTACAACCGAAACAAGAAAATAAAACCAAAGCGGTTGGTTCAAGCTCAGCAGAACTGAACAAGTAGATGTTTTAACATTCTCTGAAACTCACATAGTTGAGCTGGCATATAGTCTGGAAACATTATCTAACAACAACATGATCAAAGTTTAGTCCCTCTTTGATTGGTGATAGTCGTTAGCTTTAGTACATATAAACTAATAGGCTACTCAGCATTGTACAGACTAATAGACTACTTGCCATTTCAGAATTCTCAAAGACATAAGTGCATTGCATGCAATGTACTTATCTTCATTTGTGATTTCGTGTCATCTCATGTGGAGAGAGTTTACTTGACCTTTTCGCTCAAGTCCTCCAAGCACAGAAGCAACCTCATTTCATGCAAATAACCTTGCTTTCAAAAGAGAAAAATTGTAATAAACCATTGACTCGCCATCTGATTCATAAGTTATTGCAGCTAACATTACACGGGTGAAGTCTATTTTAAACCTTGAATTCGTATGGCTCGTCGGAAATGAACCCCAACCTCTCAATCCCTGAAATCGGCACCCTGTACTCATGGATCCTAGTTCAATCTCAACCCTGTACCGGTTTAGATCAAATGATACACCTGAAAAACAAATAATCCCACCGAAAAAAGTCTCTACTCTCACTGACTAGGTGGACCCAGATGTCATATCTTTCTTCTCTACTGGTACCTTCTCCCCACAAATCCCGCACGTCCTCTCTGCCTCTTTTGATCAGGCACAACCGCTGCCCCGACGCCAGCGGCTCGCCCCGCCTATGTCGCCACCAGGGACTAGGGTAATCGACTGGCAGCGGCGAGCAGCTCCGGCGAGCACCCCATCTGATCCGGGCCTCTCCATCACCGATCACCGACCTGGCGCAGACCCGTCCACACCCGTTCTACGGACGTGAGTGGATGAACTGGTGCGGGCGTTGGGTGATACCCAAAACTGAGAGGGGGATGAGGAATCACGAAAGTGGAGTACTGGGGTTCACATGACTGGAGGTGACCGCAAACTTGCCCGCGGCGAGCACTCATGTTGACCACGGGAGGTATGCATGGTGAGGTACTGCGGTTGCAGGAACAAAAAATAGACGCGGGGAGATCAAGAGCACAACAAGAGGAGCACGTGGATGCGGGTAATCTTGTCTTAACCCACCATCGGAGGAGAACAGCATGGTGAAGTCATCACCGGAGTCGAGGAAGATAGCGGTCGGGTTGTCGCTATGGATGTCGAGAGCGGCAGCCATCGGTGTGGCTGTCTTCAGCTCATCGACGCAGTCATCCCAACCAGACTAATCGTTCGGAGAAGCACTGTGGAGTTGACAAACGCAGAACGTCTCACATGATACTGCGCACGGTGCACCACCATGGACACTCCTCCTCTAGCTTCGGCGGTTTACTTTCCGGCCGTTCGCATTCGTACTGAAGTTCCGCATGAAGACGCGCATGTACATGGATAGCTTGAAGCCTTGATCGATTCATCTACAAGCACGCACTACTACATCGACGTGAGCCTAGCTTGATCGATTAGATCGATCTCTTCTGGACACACGCACGCGAGAACGTCGGACACACGAGCTGCAGAGTATAGTGTGACTGCGTGAGCCCCGTCTTGGCAGATGCGGACACGAGTAGAACATGGATCGACTTAGCCAGAGAGAGATTTGGGAAGAAGACGAAGATGACATGTAGTGGACCCGCGTAGTCAATGAGATTAGTGATGAACTCAGCCGGGATTGATTCTTTCCCGGTGTGCCAAGCAGGTGTAGGGTTAAGGTTGACCGGGATCCGTAAGTACAGGGTTCCGATTTCAGGGATTGAGAAGTCAGGGTTCATTTCAGACGAGCCGTACGAATTCGAGGTTTAAAATAAACTTCACTCACATTACACATAACCAAACAAAGACATGCATCAAACAATGATAGTAGAGGTTTCGGATCAAGCCATACGCAGATTGAAGAATCTGATAAATGAAGAGGTGTATAGAGAGCTCACAAACGACCAACCATTGGAGGTTTTTTTTTTGCGTGAGGTCATATATATGGAGGAATGTGAGGTGTGCCGTTCTAGGGTGGGGCTGTTGAAGTCGACGTACACCATGCCGATCTTGGAAGTGTAGCCAGACATCCACTCATTGTCCAGGAGAGACCACGGAAAGTAGCCAAGAACAGTGGCACCGCCATTCATGGCTTTCTTCAGCTGGCTGAAGTAACTCCGGTAGTGCCGAACCCTTGTGGCATCCCACAAGTAGTGATTGCGGGTGAAGTTCCCTGGTTGATCCATTCCTGACAACATGACGACGACATTAGTATATACGCATGACAAGGTGATTGAGGCATGAAACAAAACAAAGAGATATGGAGCTCCAGTACCTCTCTTTCATCTATTAGTTGATCAACAAATTTGTATTCAATGCAACCGTCATTGATATTAATTTTTTATCTAAAACTCTTTGTCAAATCACATCCAGGTGGATTGAATTAGTCACGCCAGATCCTAAGTAGAAAGTAACACTTGTCCTAAGTTCAGTGTATTTCCGCCTTCAAAATTCAGTATCAGACATAAATGGTTGGCGCTGCAGGTTTAAATAAAATGCAGAGAAAAAACCGCGTTGAGCATACAGACCTTGCCGCCGTTGTAGGCTATGGAGGTGAGCTGCTGCCTGATTCTTGCCGCCTAGTTGCCGGATTCCATTTCAAAAAGGCGACAGAGGTCCAGATCGCTCACGCAGGAACCACCGCACATGTATCTGATCCGTTCGAAGAGAGACAGTGATGAAGTTCGAGGGGCCGGCTTGCGGTGCCAAGAATGCAGAGGAGGGACGTGGAGGCGCTTGGAGAGGGAAGGCGTTGACGGCAGGACAGTGGATGGCTGGCGGGATCCGGCAATGGGGCAGCGACGGCAGGGATTGGGGCACGGCCGGGATCCAGTAGGCGGCAGCGAGGGTCTACCACGAGGCGGGCAAGGGACGCGGAGGTATAGGTGGTGACAGCGGCGTGCAGGAAAGTGAGGAGGGACAAGATGCTGTCATGGGCGGCAGCGGCGAGAGGAGGGGCATTGTCTGCAGCGACGAGAGGTGCTCGACTCCTTGTTCCCTGGTTTTTATTTTTTGTAAGGCTAAAGCGGGCTTCCCTATCTTGGGCTGAGCGGGAAAAGTGGCCCAATTAACCACAGGCCCACCTCGCGGCCTACATCGCGTTTTCTTTAGATCGAACCATCAGTAATGCTTAACAAACGAAATCAAGCGGCCAAAAAGGTCTAATTCGTGAGAGGGCAAGGATTAGGTGCAGTTTTACTGTTCTTAATGTACTGTATTCATGTGTGGGATTTATCATAAAAAACAAATACACTACTTTTACGTGAGACCATTTTTTTTATAAAAGGCACAAATAGGAAACACAAAAATATGACTTCACCTCAAAATCGATCTTGGTCTTAGTGTCTCTTCCCAATCTAGAATGGTCATTTTGACGCTGCATGTCTCTCATCACATTATTGCTATTTACTCATCGGCCCTGTTTGGATACTCTAACACAGTTAGAGTTAGAGTTATTTTCTAATCCACTCTAACCCAAATAAACACCTCTCCACCGGGATAGTTGGTTAGATGGAACTAACCCACTATAACCCTCTCTGTTTGGATACTTTTGGGTTATTTCAGAACCCAACTAACCCAAACTAGCTCTAACCCCATGATCCAAACAGGTGAAATGATCGATATGGTTGACTAGAGGGGGGGGGGATGAATAGGCAACTAACAATTTTTAAACTTTTCTTTAACAATTTAAACCTTGCAATGAAATAGGTTGTCTAGATGTGCAACTACGTGGACAACCTATATGATGCAAAGACAATAAGCACACAAGCAAGCAATGGATATAACTTAAGTAAGCTTGCAAAAGTAAAGGGACAAGATAACCAAGAGTGGAGCCGGTGGAAACGAGGATGTGTTACCGAAGTTCCTTCCTTTTAAGGGGAAGTACATCTCCGTTAGAGCGGTGTGGAGGCACAATGCTCCCCAAGAAGCCACTAGGGCCACCGTAATCTCCTCACGCCCTCACACAATGCGAGATGCCGTGATTCCACTATTGGAGCCCTTGAAGGCGGCAACCGGACCTTTACAAACAAGATTGGGGCTATCTCCACAACACTTGGAGGCTCCCAACAACACCACGAAGCTTCACCACAATGGAATATGGCTTTGAGGTGACCTCAACCATCTAGGATGCTCAACACCCAAGAGTAACAAGATCCGCTAGGGATAAGTGGGGGGAATCAAATTTCTCTTGGTGGAAGTGTAGATCTGGGCCTTCTCAACCAATTCCGAGCAAATCAACAAGTTTGATTGGCTAGGGAGAGAGATCGGGCGAAAATGGAGCTTGGAGCAACAATGGAGCTCTGGGGGAAAGAGGTGTAACACCCACGATGCGGCTATATCTCCCACGTGTCGAAGCACGACTTAGAGGCATAACCGCATGGTGGTTTTGTCGCAAGAAGGGTCATCTTCACATAATCCCATGTAATGAACAAGAATGGGATAAAGAGAGTTGGCTTACAATCGCCACTTCACACAATACATAAATTAAGATCATACATCATTCAAATACACTCATAGACCAGCTACGGTCAAGTTCAAATGAAAAGAAGACAACCCCAAATGCTAGATCCCCGATCGTCCCGACTGGGCTCCTCTACTGATCATCTGGAAACGATACATAGTAACGTCCAAGGGCCTCATCAAATTCCCACTTCAGCTCAGTTGCGCCATCTGCGCCAGTATCCTCGGCACCTGCATCTGTTTTGGTAGAATCTGTGAGCCACGAGGACTCAGCAATCTCACACCCGCGAGATCAAGACTATTTAAGCTCATAGGTAGGTAAGGGGTAATATGGTGGAGCTGCAGCAAGCACTAAGCAAATATGGTGGCTAACATACGCAAGTGAGAGCGAGAAGAGAAGCAACGCATCGGTCGAGAAGCTAGAAGCGATCAAGAAGTGATCCTGAAACTACTTACGTCAAGCATAACTCAAACCGTGTTCACTTCCCAGACTCCGCCGAGAAGAGACCATCACGGCTACACACACGGTTGATGCATTTTAATGAAGTCAAGTGTCAAGTTATCTACAACCGGACATTAACAAATTCCCATCTGCCTCATAACCGCGGGCACGGCTTTTGAAAGATTAAATACCCTGCAGGGGTGTCCCAACTTAGCCCATCATAAGCTCTCACGGTCAACGAAGGACAAACCTTCTCCCGGGAAGACCCGATCAGTCTCGGAATCCCGGTTCGCAAAACATTTCGACAATGGTAAAACAAGACCAGCAAAGCCGCCCGATGTGCCGACAAATCCCGATAGGAGCTGCACATATCTCGTTCTCAGGGCACACCGGATGAACACTATGTACAACTAGAACTAGCCCTCAAGTTTCCCCGAGGTGGCGCTGCAAGTGGCTCTAGTTCGGACCAACACTCAGAGGAGCACTGGCCCCGGGGGGGGGGGGGTAACAAAGATGACCCTTGGGCTCGCGAAAACCCAAGGGAAAGGGCTTAGGTGGCAAATGGTAAAACCAAGGTTGGGCCTTGCTGGAGGAGTTTTATTCAAAGCGAACTGTTAAGGGGGTCCCATAAATCACCCAACCGTGTAAGGAACGCAAAATCAAGGAACATAACACCGGTATGACGGAAACTAGGGCGGCAAGAGTGTAACAAGTCACCAGGCATAAGGACGGGCCTTCCACCCTTTACCAAGTATATAAGGTGCATTAATTTAAACATGAGATATTGTGATATCCCAAAATATCCATGTTCCGACCAGGAGCAAACTTCATCTTCACCTGCAACTAACAATGCTATAAGAGGGGCTGAGCAAAAGCGGTGACATGGCCAAACAACGGTTTGCTAGGACAGGATGGTTAGAGGTTTAACATGGCAATAGGGAGGCATGGTAAACAATGGAAAGTAGAGCTAACATAGCGGTAGAGCGAGTACTAGCAAGCAAAGATAGAAGTGATATCGAAGGTATGGTCATCTTGCCTGCAAAGTTCTTAGAGTTGTCGAAGGCTTGATCCTCGTAAGCGTTCTCAACAGGTTCCTTGTAAGCGTTCTCGTCTCCCGGCTCTACCCAAAGCAAGAACACAAGCAAAGGAACCACAATAAATCACGATGCAATGCACAAGCAACATGATGCAATACATGACATGATATGCGAGATGGGATATGCAATGTGTATGCGTGCTTCAGAAGGAAAATGATGAACAAGGCATCAACTTGGCAAACCAAGTATGCCGCTGGAAAGATGAGATGATTTCGGTTGAAATCGAAAGATCACCGGATTCGGGTGCACGGTTTGCGAATGACAAGCACGACAAGACATGATGCAAACTGCTTAAAACAACAACATGGCCACTTGGATGCAAAGTATAAATAAGCTATAGCACCCAAACATATGAACAAAATGCATAGCAGTGATGTACAGGAGATGCTCTACGAAACATGAACACTGAGCTCAATCTAAAAACCACTAGAGCATGACTAAAATAGCATGGCAATAATGCAAGAGATAACAGTTTCTACAGACTTAGTGGAATTACTAGACATAGCAGAAACAGATTCAACATGGCATCTCTATAGGCTTGATTAACTCACTACCAGGCATGTCATGGCATGGAACAAGTACTAGCATGAAGTAGGCATGGAAATGAAGCTACTCATGTGCAAAACAATCAACTTGCATATTTGCATGAACAAACACATAAGAGATAAAACATCAATATGAAGTGAGATGACATGATTATGAACTTGCTCAAATGCAGAAACTAATGCCACCACTAGATTGGTTGGATTTTTCTACCCCAAAAACATGTATAATATGTTAGGGTTGCTGTAGAAAAATCATCACAAATGCACAAAGATACAACCTGCCCTAAATGGTATATGACAGAAATGGCATATTCCATATTTGGAAACGTCCAGAAATGGACTTGCCCGAAAAGGACAGATTCCATATGCCAGAAATGGAATATTCGCTGGGAACCAAAAATAAACAAATAATAATAATAAAATAAAATAAAAACAAACAGGCTAAGAGAGTATGACAGGTGGGGCCACCCTGTCATACTCACAGTGCACGAAACAGGAAAAAAGGGGGAAGAAATATGCAGCCGCGGGGGATCAAACCCGGGTCTCCCCGGTGTGGCTCTGCATCGGCAACCACTGGGCTAGGCATGCGCTACTGATAGGAAAAGGGCTTCGGCCCCTTTTAGATAGACAGCAGATCGAGCAACTCTGTTGCAAATAGAGAAGACGACAGCGCCGGTGAGGGAAACAGCGGCAACCAGTGGGCACAGGGACTCCGACGGGCGTGCGGAAAGGGGTACGGATGCATGCGTCTACGAGGGGATGCAGGGCCGCTCGAGCTCGAGCAGTTGCTCGACTCGGGGCCATGGCGTCCGCGGCGAGCGGCAGCAGCAGCTACGACGACACCGGGAAAGGCCGGGTGCGCGCGGGAGCGCGAACGAGCGGCGCGAGTGAGCTGCGGGAGCACGACAAGGGGGAACCAGCGCGGGGACATGAAAACACGCACGGTCGAACAACACTGCACAACTAAATTCAGAGTACGCCGGAGCACTGCGAGCGCGGGAAAGACATGGATCAGATGCGATCTACGGGCGCCTACATGCCATGGGAAGGATGGGAGAGGGAGGTGCATTACCCAGCTCACCCAAGGACGCGAAGTGGTCGACAGAGACGAGCTGGCGGCGACGAAGCGGAGCTCTGAATCCTTGGCACGGTCCTGACCGAGAGGAAGAAGGAAGCAGAGGACGTCGAGGAACTCGTCCATCCGGGGCACCGTAGTCGACGTCGTGGAAGGAGACGACGATGAGGAAGAAGAAGGACACGATCGGCGGGGTTGGGAGTGGCCGGAGAGCACGCCGGCGACGAGGCGCGATCTCAGGTGCGCTCGGGACGGAGCGGCTGCGGTGGATCTGGTGGTTCTACTCACCTGGCGGCGGCGAAGAGAGGAAGAGGGAAACCCTAGGGGTTGTGAGGACAAGGAGAGGGGTTAAAAGGGAGGCTAGGGCGACGGGTGGAGCACGGCGTCGACGCGACCGTGGCCATGTGCGCGCCCGGCGTGAGCTTGACGAAAAGGTGAGGGGCGGGTGTGCTGTAGCCAGAGGCTGGCTAGTGGGGGCACGGGTGACACGTGGGCGTACGGGCTGCGGGGTAGCGAGGCGACCGGGTGAGAAACGGCGAGGGCGCGAGCAGGCTGGCTGGCGCGCTGGCTGGGCTAGCTGGCTGCGCTGGCTGGGCTGCGGGAAGCCCAGGGGGGGCTGCTGCGCTGGCTGCAGGCTGCTGCTTTATTTCTATTTTTTAAACAGAAATAGAAACAGAAAAGCACAGGGTAAAAGGAGAGGAGTTAGAGTATAAAGAAAATATTCTCAAACTCCTGGAATTCTCCACTATTTTAATAAATTGCATTGGGCAGTTTTAGAGGTGGAAAAATAAGACAAGTTTGAATATAATTCAAACTTGTGTCATTTTTGAACCTGACCAAAACAACTTCAAATAAGGAGACATTTGGCAGAGAGGCTTAGGGCATGGAGCAAGATTTACAGGGAGAAGATGAACATTAATAGAGAAAGGAAAAATAGCACTTGATAAAAGAAGGAAGTAGAGGGAAGGAGGAGAAGTGATGGTGCAATGGTTTGAAAGGGGGACAAGGTCATGCCCATGATGCTCATGGCAACAACATGAATAACAAAATGCAACATGAGATGGCATGACATGAAAATGCACTATATGATGATGACATATGATGGCTGAAAGGCATCTGACAAGAAGCACAAATGCAATATGGTAAGGAGAGCAGGACAATGAAAAGAATAAAACACATAACCAAACAAGATGAGGCCAAACATGATAAAACCCACAAGAATTGGATGAAGGTCAAGTTGATATATTGCCAAAATGGGACATCTTACATCTGGGGTGTTACAACTCTCCTCCACTACAAGAGGATCTCGTCCCGAGATCTAGGACTGAAAGAACTCTGGATATTCGGAACGGAGGTGATCCTCGCGCTCCCAGGTGGCTTCTCGGTCGGAATGGTGTGACCACTTCACTTTCAGGAATTTGATTGACTTGTTGCGAGTCTTGCGCTCGGTTTCTTCGAGAATAGCAACGGGGTGCTCATGATAAGAAAGATCTTCTTGGAGGTCGATCTCTTCGAAGTTGATTGTGCGCTCAGGAGTCTTGAAGCACTTGCGAAGCTGTGAAACGTGAAACACATCGTGCACGTTTGCAAAGTTGGATGGAAGCTCAAGTTGATAGGCGAGGTCACCTCTTTTTCCAATGATCTTGAAAGGACCCATGTATCTAGGGGCAAGCTTCCCTTTGATACCGAAGCGACGAGTGCCTTTCATTGGAGAGACGCGGAGGTAGATATGGTCTTCGATTTCAAAAGCCAAGTCACGGTGCTTGCTATCATAATAGCTCTTCTGTCGCGATTGCGCGGCTTTGAGATTCTCACGAATGACTTTGCACATTTCTTCGGCTTCTGTGATCAAGTCGTTGCCAAGAAGTTGGCGTTCACCTGTCTCAGACCAGTTGAGAGGAGTATGGCACTTTCTGCCATAGAGAATTTCGAATGGGGCCTTGCCCGAACTCGCTTGGAAGCTGTTGTTGTAGGAGAACTCGGCATATGGAAGACAATCTTCCCACTTCATACCGAAAGAGATGACACAAGCCCTGAGCATATCTTCAAGGATTTGATTGACTCACTCAACTTGGCCACTTGTTTGAGGATGGAAAGCTGTGCTGAAACGAATGTTGGTGCCCATGGCCGTCTGAAAGGAGTCCCAGAACTTAGAAGTGAAGATTCTTCCACGATCTGAAGATATCAATTGTGGAATGCCGTGCAAGGAGACAATTCTGGAGGTGTATAGCTCTGCCAGCTGAGCTGCTGTGATAGATTCTTTGATAGGAAGAAAATGAGCCACTTTGGTCAGCTTGTCAATGACAACGAAAATAGCATCATTTCCACGCTTGGACTTAGGAAAACCAGTCACGAAGTCCATCTCGATATGGTCAAACTTCCATTCCAGAATAGCAAGAGGTTGGAGGAGACCAGCTGGTCGTTGGTGTTCTGCTTTCACTCTTCTGCAGACATCGCATTCATTCACGAATTGAGCAATCTCTCGCTTCATTCGAGTCCACCAATATGACTGCTTGAGGTCATGGTACATCTTTGTACTTCCAGGATGAATGGATAGGAGGGAATTGTGTGCCTCATTCATGATGACTTTTCTCAGATCACCTTTTGGAACCACAATTCGATCCTTGAAGAAAAGAGTATCTTTGTCATCCAAGCGATAGCACTTGTATTTAGGAATGCCCTTGTCAATACCACGTTTCACCTTCTTCACCATGGTATCCAGGAGTTGTGCCTCACGAATTTGATCTTCCAAAGTAGGAGAGACTATGAGGTTGGCAAGAAAGCCTTGAGGAACAACTTGAAGATTCAGTTTGCGGAAAGCCTCACAAAGATCCGGTTGAAACGGCTTGAGAATTAGACTGTTGCAATAAGCCTTTCTGCTCAGAGAATCTGCAATCACATTCGCCTTGCCAGGAGTATATTCGATACTCGGATTGTACTCTTGAATCATTTCGACCCATCGAGTTTGCCTGAGATTAAGGTTGGGTTGAGTGAAGATATACTTGAGGCTCTTGTGATCGGTGAAAATGTCCACTTGCCTTCCCAATAAGAGATGTCTCCATGTTATCAATGCATGGACAACTGCCACCAACTCAAGATCGTGAGTGGGGTAGTTCTTTTTGTTTGGCTTCAACTGACGAGAGGTATAGGCCACAACTTTTTTCTCTTGCATCAACACAGCACCGAGACCTTGAAGGGAAGCATCACAGAAAACTTCGAATGGCTTGGATTCATCAAGAGGAGTCAAAACAGGAGCTGTGACTAGCTTCTCTTTGAGGGTGTTGAAAGCGACGTCGCACTCAGGCATCCAGACATACTTGACATGCTTCTGGAGGAGGTTGGAAAGAGGCTTTGCAATCTTAGAGAAGTTCTCAACGAATCTTCGGCAATATCTTGCAAGACCAAGAAAACTACGGAGTTGTTTGACATTCTGAGGAGGTTCCCAATTCAGAACTGCAGAAACCTTCGCGGGATTAACAGCAATTCCCTTGGCGGAAATGATGTGACCAAGATAAAGAACTTCATCAAGCCAGAACTCACATTTGGAAAACTTCACATAGAATTGATGCTCTATGAGCTTGTCGAGCACCAATCGCAAATGTTTGGCATGATCCTGCTTATTCTTGGAGAAGACCAAAATATCATCTAGATACACCAGAACAAATTCATTGGTGTAGGGGTTGAAGATAAAGTTCATCATGCGAGAGAACGTTGGAGGAGCATTGACAAGGCCGAAAGACATGACAGTATATTCATAAGAACCATAGCTTGTTCTGAATGCAGTCTTGGGAATATCTTGTTCACGAATGTGAATCTGATGATAACCCATACGAAGGTCAAGCTTGGAGAAAACTTTAGCACCTTTGATTTGCTCGAAAAGCTCATTGATGTTGGGAAGTGGATACTTGTTCTTGATTGTCTTCTTGTTCAATGGACGGTAATCGACGCAAAGTCGGTCCGTGCCATCCTTCTTTTGGACAAAAAGAACTCCACAACCCCATGGGGATGAACTCGGTCTGATCAAACCCAGACGCTCTTGTTCATCGAGCTGCTTCTTCAATTCCTTCAGCTCCTTGGGTCCAAGCTTGTAAGGACGCTTGCAAACGGGTTCTGTACCGGGCTCAAGATCAATAACGAACTCGACTGGCCGATGAGGAGGCATACCCGGAAGCTCTTCTGGAAAGACATCTTGGTACTCACAAACGACTAGAATTTGAGAAATAGCATCCAACTCGCCCTTCTCATTGAGAGAAAACAACCGAATGGTTTCATAACGAGCGGCATAGATGATAACATCCTTAGAAGGGTGTGTCAATTGAATTTGCCTGGCAGCACGATCAAGCTGAGCCTTGTGCTTAGAGAGCCAGTCCATCCCAAGAATTAGATCAATATCAGAATCGCCAAGAACAACTGGAGAAGACAGAAATTTATAGTCGCCCATCTTGATAGAGACATTCGGGACGCAATTATTAGAAGTCATCTGCTTGCCAGGGGACACAATCTTCAACGGGATAGGAATCTTTTCCGTCACAAACTCATGCTGGGCAACAAAAGGTCTTGAAATGAAAGAAAGCGATGCACCAGTATCAAATAAGACTTTAGCAGGAATATCATTAACAGGAAGATTACCGATTATCACATCAGAAGAATCCTCTGCTTGCGCTACATTCATCATGTTCACCTTTGCAGACTTTGGGTTATGCTTGACCACAACATTGCTTGAAGATCTCACAGGAGGAGGAGGAGGAAGGCGCCTTTGATTGAAGCATTTGTTCGCGTAGTGACCTTTCTGCTGGCACTTGTTGCAAGTCACTTCTGAGAGCGGACGATGATAAGGAGCACTTGACTTTGAAGCTTGAGGCTGAGACTTGTTCTGATAGCTTGGGTTGGGTGGGTGGGAAGATCCACGACCACCTGAGTTCTTCTGTTGGTAAGGCTGACGAAACAGAGGAGGAGGAAGATAAAACTTCTGCTGCTTAGCTGCCACTTGTGAGGAAGAAGAAGATTGCACTACATCCCTGATTCTCTTCTTAGAAGCCTCACACTTGAGCTGAGCACCTTCTTGCTTGAGTGCCATATTGTAGAATTGATCAAACTGAGTAGGCTCAACAAGAACGAGAGCTAACTGCAGATCCTCTCTAAGGCCACCTCTGAACTGATAGATCATACTTTTCTCATCAGGAACATCTTGCTTAGCAAAGCGAGCAAGTTTCTGAAACTGCTTGTTGTATTCATACACTGACATGTTGCCTTGCTTGAGATTGCGGAACTCCTCACGCTTGCTCTCAACAACACTGGTAGGAATATGGTGAGCTTTAAAGTCCCGACAGAAATCAGTCCAAGTAATCACTCGACCACCTCTGGAATCCTTGTATTGCTGGAACCAATCAGCTGCTTGATCCTTGAGCTGAAAAGAAGCGAACTTGACATAGTCCTCAGGCCTGACGTTGCTGCATTCAAAATGCTTGTTGATATCCACGAGCCAATCATCGGCATCTGTGGCCTCGACACAGTAGCTGAAAGACTTCGGCTGATTTGCCAGGAACTGGTTGAGGGTAGGAAATAGAGGCTGATGATTGAACTGCCCTTGACCTTGATTCCCTTGGTTGCCTTGGCCTTGGTTGCGCTCTTGCATGAGCTGGATCATCATCTAAGCATGGGCGTTAGAGGCTGGCATCAAAGCTTGCCATGCCTCCGGAGGCGGAGGTGGAGGTGGAGGGTTCGCCTGACTCCCATCATTGCGTTCCAGATTCTGACGCGTTGGTGGAGCCATCCTGAAGAGGGTGACATCCTTTAGCATCTTGATAGACAGATAGACAAGTTGAATCACGGATAGAAATTGCAACATATAGTCTTCACAATAAACATTCGAACAAGGATGAACGAATGAATTCCAAAGCAAACATCACACGTCCATTAAGGTGAGAAGCCACTTGATAAGAGATTGATGAATGAAATAAACAAGGTACAACTGGAACAAATATGTGGTAAGGATTCCCCAGTCACAAACCAAATATCTGCGGGAAGAAATGCTAGAGCTACTTGAAACCCACCTATAAACTCCCGAAACTTTCTGGTTATTCAATCAGGTGTTGGGGATACAGGGGAAGCAATATATCTCACCCAAACTAACAATCCCTACATCCAGCTGTATCCATCCGTCAACACATAACCAAGAAACCTTCGGAAATCGTGTACCTCAACCTTCGAAAAGCATCTGTTATACGAGTTATGGCAATACTCTCGAGCTCGCCCCAGTACTGGGTTATCGGGGTTATCTCACCAACAACTGTACAAAAGAGATTTTCGATGTCGGCAAAGCTCAGGTATTCCAGAACTGCAATGATAAAATTGTGACGACAACACCTCAGAGCTCAACTCCCCGGGACACTGCCACAACCCCTAAATGTCAGGAGACACCAAGAACAATGTTCTCGTCACAAAACTATCGGAACGATTCCAAGATACCCGCGTGATCCTAATTTTTTTTAGTGAAATTTGAGAAGAGGAAAGTCAAAACATCTACGTCAGGAGACCTCACCAAAGCGACGAAGGGACTGAGGAGTAAAAAGAATCCTACTCTCCGATATATATAATCCTAAGACTCAAAACATTTTTGTTCTAGACTCAACATCGCCAGCAAACAATCAAGCAGGGGGCTCCTAAGTCGGGGATGGCTCTGATTACCAACTTGTAACACCCACGATGCGGCTATATCTCCCACGTGTCGAAGCACGACTTAGAGGCATAACCGCATGGTGGTTTTGTCGCAAGAAGGGTCATCTTCACACAATCCCATGTAATGAACAAGAATGGGATAAAGAGAGTTGGCTTACAATCGCCACTTCACACAATACATAAATTAAGACCATACATCATTCAAATACACTCATAGACCGGCTACGGTCAAGTTCAAATGAAAAGAAGACAACCCCAAATGCTAGATCCCCGATCGTCCCGACTGTGCTCCTCTACTGATCATCTGGAAACGATACATAGTAACGTCCAAGGGACTCATCAAATTCCCACTTTAGCTCAGTTGCGCCATCTGCGCCAGTATCCTCGGCACCTGCATCTGTTTTGGTAGAATCTGTGAGCCACGAGGACTCAGCAATGTCACACCCGCGAGATCAAGACTATTTAAGCTCATAGGTAGGTAAGGGGTAATATGGTGGAGCTGCAGCAAGCACTAAGCAAATATGATGGCTAACATACACAAGTGACAGCGAGAAGAGAAGCAACGCATTGGTTGAGAAGCTAGAAGCGATCAAGAAGTGATCCTGAAACTACTTACGTCAAGCATAACTCAAACCGTGTTCACTTCCCGGACTCCGCCGAGAAGAGACCATCACGGCTACACACACAGTTGATGCATTTTAATGAAGTCAAGTGTCAAGTTATCTACAACCGGACATTAACAAATTCCCATCTGCCTCATAACCGCGGGCACGGCTTTCGAAAGATTAAATACCCTGCAGGGGTGTCCCAACTTAGCCCATCATAAGCTCTCACAGTCAACGAAGGACAAACCTTCTCTCGGGAAGACCCGATCAGTCTCGGAATCCCGGTTCGCAAAACATTTCAACAATGGTAAAACAAGACCAGCAAAGCCGCCCGATGTGCCGACAAATCCCGATAGGAGCTACACATATCTCGTTCTCAGGGCACACCGGATGAACACTATGTACAACTAGAACAAGCCCTCAAGTTTCCCCGAGGTGGCGCTGCAAGTGGCTCTAGTTCGGACCAACAGTCAAAGGAGCACTGGCCCGGGGGGGAGGGGTAATAAAGATGACCCTTGGGCTCGCAAAAATCCTAGGGAAAGGGCTTAGGTGGAAAATGATAAAACCAAGGTTGGGCCTTGCTGGAGGAGTTTTATTCAAAGCAAACTGTTAAGGGGGTCCCATAAATCACCCAACCGTGTAAGGAACGCAAAATCAAGGAACATAACACCGGTATGACGGAAACTAGGGCGGCAAGAGTGGAACAAGTCACCAGGCATAAGGCCGAGCCTTCCACCCTTTACCAAGTATATAAGGTGCATTAATTTAAACAGGAGATATTGTGATATCCCAAAATATCCATGTTCCGACCAGGAGCAAACTTCATCTTCACCTGCAACTAACAATGCTATAAGAGGGGCTGAGCAAAAGCAGTCACATGGACAAACAACGGTTTGCTAGGACAGGATGGTTAGAGGTTTAACATGGCAATAGGGAGGCATGGTAAACAATGGCAAGTAGAGCTAACATAGCGATAGAGCGAGTACTAGCAAGCAAAGATAGAAGTGATATCGAAGGTATGGTCATCTTGCCTGCAAAGTTCTCAGAGTTGTCGAAGGCTTGATCCTCGTAAGCGTTCTCAACAGGTTCCTCGTAAGCATTCTCGTCTCCCGGCTCTACCCAAAGCAAGAACACAAGCAAAGGAACCACAATAAATCACGGTGCAATGCACAAGCAACATGATGCAATACATGACATGATATGCGAGATGGGATATGCAATGTGTATGCGTGCTTCAGAAGGAAAATGATGAACAAGGCATCAACTTGGCAAACCAAGTATGCCGCTGGAAAGATGAGATGATTTTGGTTGAAATCGATATAAAGATCACCGGATTCGGGTGCACGGTTTGCGAATGACAAGCACGACAAGACATGATGCAAACTGCTTAAAACAGCAACATGGCCACTTGGATGCAAAGTATAAATAAGCTATAGCACCCAAACATATGAACAAAATGCATAGCAGTGATGTACAGGAGATGCTCTACGAAACATGAACACTGAGCTCAATCTAAAAACCACTAGAGCATGACTAAAATAGCATGGCAATAATGCAAGAGATAACAGTTTCTTTAGACTTAGTGGAATTACTAGACATAGCAGAAATAGATTCAACATGGCATCTCTACAGGCTTGATTAACTCACTACCAGGAATGTCATTGCATGGAACAAGTACTAGCATGAAGTAGGCATGGAAATGAAGCTACTCATGTGCAAAACAATCAACTAGCATATTTGCATGAACAAACACATAAGAGACAAAACATCAATATGAAGTGAGATGACATGATTATGAACTTGCTCAAATACAGAAACTAATGCCACCACTGGATTGGTTGGATTTTTCTACCCCAAAAACATATATAATATGTTAGGGTTGCTGTAGAAAAATCATCACAAATGCACAAAGATACAACCTGCCCTAAATGGTATATGACAGAAATGGCATATTCCATATTTGGAAACGTCCAGAAATGGACTTGCCCGAAAAGGACATATTCCATATGCCAGAAATGGAATATTCGCTGGGAACCAAAAATAAACAAATAATAATAATAAAATAAATAAAAAAACAAACAGGCTAAGAGAGTATGACAGGTGGGGCCACCCTGTCATACTCACAGTGCACGAAACAGGAAAAAAGGGGGAAGAAATATGCAGCCACAGGGGATCGAACCCGGGTCTCCCCGGTGTGGCTCTGCATCAGCAACCACCGGCCTAGGCAGGCGCTACTGATAGGAAAAGGGCTTCGGCCCCTTTTAGATAGACAGCAGATCGAGCAACTCTGTTGCAAACAGAGAAGACGACAGCGCCGGCGAGGGCAACGACGGCAACCAGTGGGCACAGGGACTCTGGCGGGCGTGCGGAAAGGGGTACAGATGCATGCGTCTACGAGGGGATGCAGGGGCGCTCGAGCTCGAGCAGTTGCTCGACTCGGGGCCATGGCGTCCGCGGCGAGCGGCAGCAGCAGCTACGGCGACACCGGGGAAGGCCGGGTGCGCGCGGGAGCGCGAACGAGCGGCGCGAGCGAGCTGCGGGAGCACGACAAGGGGGAACCAGCGCGGGGACATGAAAACACGCACGGTCGAACAACACTGCACAACTAAATTCAGAGTACGCCGGAGCACTGCGAGCGCGGGAAAGACATGGATCAGATGCGATCTACGGGCGCCTACATGCCATGGGAAGGATGGGAGAGGGAGGTGCGTTACCCAGCTCACCCAAGGATGCGAAGTGGTCGACGGAGACGAGCTGGCGGCGACGAAGCGGAGCTCTGAATCCTTGGCGCGGTCCTGACCGAGAGGAAGAAGGAAGCAGAGGACGTTGAGGAACTCGTCGTCCGGGGCACCGTAGTCGACATCGTGGAAGGAGACGATGACGAGGAAGAAGAAGGACACGATCGGCGGGGTTGGGAGTGGCCGGAGAGCACGCCGACGACGAGGCGCGATCTCAGGTGCACTCGGGACGGAGCGGCTGCGGTGGATCTGGTGGTTCTACTCACCTGGCGGCGGCAAAGAGAGGAAGAGGGAAACCCTAGGGGTTGTGAGGACAAGGAGAGGGGTTAAAAGGGAGGCTAGGGCGATGGGTGGAGCACAGCGTCGACGCGGCCGTGGCCATGTGCACGCCCGACGTGAGCTTGACGAAAAGGTGAGGGGCGGGTGTGCTGTAGCCAGAGGCTGGCTAGTGGGGGCATGGGTGACACGTGGGCGTACGGGCTGCGGGGTAGCGAGGCGACCGGGTGAGAAACGGCGAGGGCGCGAGCGGGCTGGCTGGCGCGCTGGCTGGGCTGGCTGGCTGCGCTGGCTGGGCTGCGGGAGGCCCGGGAGGGGGGGGGGGCTGCTGCGCTGGCTGCAGGCTGCTGCTTTATTTCTATTTTTTTAAACAGAAATAGAAACAGAAAAGCACAGGGTAAAAGGAGAGGAGTTAGAGTATAAATAAAATATTCTCAAACTACTGGAATTCTCCACTATTTTAATAAATTGCATTGGGCATTTTTGGAGGTAGAAAAATAAGACAAGTTTGAATATAATTCAAACTTGTGTCATTTTTGAACCTGACCAAAACAACTTCAAATAAGGAGACATTTGGCAGAGAGGCTTAGGGCATGGAGCAAGATTTACAGGGAGAAGATGAACATTAATAGAGAAAGGAAAAATAGCACTTGATAAAAGAAGGAAGTAGAGGGAAGGAGGAGAAGTGATGGTGCAATGGTTTGAAAGGGGGACAAGGTCATGCCCATGATGCTCATGGCAACAACATGAATGACAAAATGCAACATGAGATGGCATGAGATGAAAATGCACTATATGATGATGACATATGATGGCTGAAAGGCATCTGACAAGAAGCACAAATGCAATATGGTAAGGAGAGAATGACAATGAAAAGAATAAAACACATAACCAAACAAGATGAGGCCAAACATGATAAAACCCACAAGAATTGGATGAAGGTCAAGTTGATATATTGCCAAAATGGGACATGTTACATCTGGGGTGTTACAAGAGGTAAGTCAACTTTGGGGAAGAAGACCCCTTTATATAGTGGGAAGAACAAACCAACCATTACCCCACTCACCAGCCCCGCACAGAGCGGTACTACCGCTAGGGAAGGACGGTACTACCGCTCCGGGCGGTACTACCGCTCGACCCAGCGATACTGCCGCGCTGCCCGGGGCCCTGACCCCAGGGCGGTACTACCGCTAGGGAAGAGCGGTACTACCGCTTAGGGCGGTACTACCGCTCCTACTACCTCCCTTAGTGCCGCAAAACCCGACACGAAAAACTTCGTTTGAGAATCGAGGCAGAAGTAGCCCAGACGCACAGCGGTACTACGACCGAAAATCCCAAGCGGTACTACCGTTCTGAGAGCGGTACTACCGCTTGGAGCGGTACTACCGCCCTGAGAGCGGTACTACCGCTGGAGAGCTTCGGCGGTACTACCACTTTGGTCGTGGTACTACCGCTGGGGCAGAGCAAAGGATAGCAAGGGCAAAACGGCAGCTCCAGAGATGCGGAAGGGAAGACGACGGGTGTGATAAGGATGTGTACGTGTGATTCCACCCAAGTCTTACCAAAGCGGATCCCCTCTTGATAGTACGGTGACTCCTACGAAACTAGTCCACCAACAACGAAACGAGGGAGCTACACCGTCTTGAATACAACACCGAGGGGAGGAAATCGTCCCGTGCCAATGGATGAATCTCTGAAAGAACTAAACGCACACGATTAGTCCGCACACGCATTGTCATCAATCACCAAAACATCTTGGGGATAAATATGCCCTTACAATCTCCCCCTTTTTGGTGGATTGATGACAATACGGGATTTGCACAATATGATAGATATAGGATAAGCGCAAACACACACAACCGTCCTAAAATGTAGAAGGGCTCCCCCTGGATGTGTGCTACAAAAAGTGCTTTGGACTGCACGGCACAGATGCCAGGATCAATGCTCCCCCTACATTTTAGAGACCAACTACCTAAGCAAGATATATGAGAGCAACAAATAGATAACAGGATAAGCATGCAACTCATAAGCTAGATAGACATAGATAATGATACTGGAAAAGGTAAGGTAGCATATGTCTCACACCATATGACTCGAGATTAGGTCTCACTGACAGAACCAGAACTTAGGTCTCACTGACACAAACCAAATAAAGCAACAAAGGAAAGCACAAACATAGAAGACGGAAGACACAAGGCACAAGACACAAAGCACAAATCCCTAAACTCTCTCCCCCTTTGGCATCGAGACACCAAAAAGGAGAGGGAGTGCTGCTACGGCTCCAGGTGAAGGCAAACGAGGGACACCCATCAGATCTCAGAGGGATCATCTGCGCTACCATCATCAGCCGGGAGTGCTCAGCATCAGAATCAGTCCAAGGGCAGTGCTGCTGAATCCACTCCTCCTCCTCGATAAGCTGATCCTCAGAACCACTAATCACAATAGCACCCATCTGACGCATGAGCTCCTTGTGGCGACCTCGGGCCTTCTTCTCAGCCACATGAGTCATGTACTGACCGTGAGACTCCATGCAAAACAGCTTATTCACCTTGATCTTGAGCTTCTTGGCCCAAGAGGGCTCTGCCTCAGAAGGCACGTAGTCATCATCTTCATCCTCAGCCTCAGCCCCAATCTCCTCCTCAGTCTCCATGGCAGCAGCAGATGAAGGTACTCCAGTCCTAGGGGCCTGAGTGCCCCAGTTATCCTTCTTCCTCAGACGCTTTTCATCGTGAGAAACCAACTCACCAATCTCCAGCACCACCTTGGGATAGACACGATCCTAGGCCTTCTCAATGAGCAGCATAATGAACGGACCATAAATCGGGCACTTGCGCTCGGAGATAGCAGAAACCAGCTCAGACCACATAACATGAGAGATATCCAAGGACTCTCCGGTGCTCTGCCCCTTCTCCCGCTGACAGAAGAGAAGCATGTCCACGAGATAAGAGTGAACCTGGTCCAGATTCCCGATGCGAGGGAAGAGAGTCTCTCTGAAGATACGGTGAAGAATATCCAGATAGGCAGGCAGCTCATAGGTTTCCTTCTTCGTCTCAGGGTTGATCCTCAGAGTGCAGTGGGGCCACAGAGCTTGCTTGTGAGTGGCATTGGCGCGACGGTGGGGGCGAAAGTCGACAGGTGACTCAAGACCTAGATCTTCCACCCCAATCAACTGCATGAAAGCTTTCCACTTGACTGAAAGCAACTTGCCATTTGTCATCCAAGTCAGTGTCCTATCCTCATCAGTCCCAAGATGAACCGTGGCATAGAATTGGGCCACAATATCAGCATCATAGTCCTTGTTGAATTGCATGATCCCGAGAATGTTTAGTTGAGTGCACATCTGAAGAGCTTCACCAAAGTAGTCAGGATCGTTCTCCATATGCTCGGTGTCGATGGAGTGCATGTTGACATAGAGATTCTTCTTGGCTTTGAGAACATCAAAGTAGATGGCAAACTGGAACCTGTTCCAGAACGGACAGTTAACCAAAGTGGGATCTTGGTCGATCTCATACGGGTTGCGGCGGCGTCTTGCCCAGAAGTCCTAGGGCGGCATTTCTGGCACGGTTTTGCCAGACTTTGGCTTGACTCCAGGCTTCTTCTATAGTAGGGGAGGAGGTGGAGCACTAGAAGATCCTCCGGCAGGCTCAGTGGACTCAGTGGTGCGGTAGCGCTTGGACGAGGCACGACCGGGGTTGACACGACAAGCCTGATGCTCAGGAACCTCATCACCTGGAACCACACACACAAACATGCAAACAACCAGAAAGAACGAGCGTAAGCCAAAAACACGAACAAAAGGATCACTGAGAGGTAGGAGAATGATGGAAAATGGTAGAAGGGCGGTAGTACCGTGACCCTTGAGCGGTAGTACCGCTTCAAACGGTAGTACCACTCTGGTGAGAGCGGTAGTACCGCTCGAGGCGGGTAAACAACAGTTTCCTACTGCCGTGGTCAGATCCGGTACTACCGTCCTACCAAATTCAAAAATACTCCAACCAAACACTAATCCAAACTGTCTAGAAGCACTCTCCATCCTACTCAAGCCTAGATCTAGACAAAAATCTAGAGATGCAACTGCTATTGCCCCTAAAACGCTAGATTGGAAATCTAGACAAAAAGAAACAGGGAACGGGGGCAATACCGGCATCCATGGCAAGAGGACAAGGTGGGGATCGATTCCACCGAAGGAAACAGAGAGGAGCACCCCGGAGAGGGAGATCCGCCGGAGCCCTCCCGCGGCACTGGTTGCTGAAGAGAGAGACAAATAGGGTGAAAGGGGTGAGCGAATGGGTATGGGGGAGAAGAAACTCCCCCTGCCCCCGATATAACCCCCAGTCCGCGCCTCACAGCGGTAGTACCGCGCTGGAGGGTGGTAGTACCGCTAGGAGCGGTAGTACTGCGCTGGAGGGCGGTAGTACCGCTCGCCACCAGCGGTAGTACCGCTTCAGCAACCACACGGCTTCTAGACCAACGGCTAACGCTCAAAAAGAAACGGGAAGCAAGGCCAAAAGAACAAGAGGACCGACGCAGCAACACACACACACACACACACACACACACACACACACACAACTGAACAGAAACAACTCAAACACAAACAACCACACGAAATAGAGCAAGCTCTGGCCTCTCTCAGGAGAGGGCGGTGGCCGAAGCCACCTATGTTTGAGTCAATTGGTATGGCACCGCGAAGAATTATCCTTGGGCCCATGACCAAAACTCGTCTTTGAAGCACAAGTACCATCAAAAAAATGGCTAATGTGAAAGAGTTGATCGTTTTATGCATAATGGGGGGAGGGAGAGTTCATTGAGAGAACAACACCCCCCTATGTCCATGCCTACATCTAAGCTAGACACCAAGTTGAGTGGGGTGGGGTGTGCAAGGGTTCAAGTCACATTGCTCGAATCAATGATATTTAGCTCATGCCTTAACTCGCGGAATCTTGCTTCATCCAAGGGCTTCGTGAAAATATCTGCAAGGTTATCATGAGTGTTGACATACTTGAGCTTGATCTCTCCTCGCCTAATGTGATCCCAGATGAAGTGATACCAAATCTCAATGTGCTTCGTCTTGAAGTGTTGCACCGGGTTGAGAGAAATCTTGATGGCACTTTCGTTGTCACACCAAAGAGGCACTTTGTCACAAATGACACCATATTCCTTTAAAGTTTGCCTCATCCATAAGAGTTGTGCACAACAACTACCGGCCACCACATATTCTGCTTTGGTGGACGAGAGAGACACACAACTTTGCTTTTTGGAAGACCAACTCACTAAAGAGCACCCAAGAAACTGGCACCCTCCGGAAGTGGACTTCCTATCCACTTTGTCTCCCGCCCAATCGGAATCCGTAAACCCTTCAAGCTTGAAGTTTGCCCCTCTTGGGTACCATAAGCCAAAGTTTGGGGTATGAGCCAAATATCGAAAGATTCGCTTGACCGCCACATAGTGACTTTCCTTCGGTGCAGCTTGAAACCGTGCACACATCCCCACACTCCACATGATATCCGGTCTAGATGCACAAAGGTAAAGCAAGGAGCCAATCATGGAGCGACATACCTTTTGATCCACCGCTTTACCATTGGGATCAATGTCAAGTTGGCACTTGGTGGGCATTGGAGTAGAGGTCGGCTTGACATCACTTAACTTGAATCTCTTGAGCATGTCTTGAGTGTATTTGGCTTGGTTGATGAAGGTACCTTCTCTTCTTTGTTTGATATCAAAACCAAGGAAGAACTTCAACTCTCCCATCAAAGACATCTTGAACTTAGAGGTCATGAGAGCAGCAAATTATTCATTGAAAGCTTTGTTAGGGGAACCAAAGATAATGTCATCAACATATAGTTGGCATACAAACAACTCCCCTTTGACCTTCTTAGTAAAAAGAGTGGGATCGATTAGCCCCACTTCAAATCCACGATCTTGTAACAACTCGGTAAGGTGGTCATACCACGCACGTGGGGCTTGTTTAAGGCCATAGAGCGCCTTATCAAGTTGATACACATGATCCGGGAAGAAGGGATCCTCGAACCCGGGGGGTTGCTTGACATAGACCAACTCATTAATAGGACCATTAAGAAAAGCACTTTTAACATCCATTTGTTGCAACTTAAAGTTGTGATGGGAAGCATAAGCAATCAATAAACGAATGGATTCAAGGCGAGCAACGGAAGCAAAGGTTTCACCATAGTCGATACCCTCGACTTGGGAGTAGCCTTGTGCTACCAATCTTGCCTTGTTGCGAATGATGTTCCCATGAGCATCTTGCTTGTTCTTGAAGATCCACTTGGTTCCAATGATGTTATGGTTCCCGGAAGGCCTTGGCACCAACCTCCACACCTTGTTGTACTCGAAGTTATTGAGTTCTTCATGCATGGCATTGAGCCAATCCGAGTCTTCAAGTGCCTCATAGACCTTATGGGGTTCAACACAAGAGACAAACGCGTGATGTTCACAATAGTTTGCTAATTGTCTACGAGTGCTTACCCCCTTTCTTAAGCTTCCAACCACATTCTCCGTGAGATGACCTTTGGTGGTGAGTTTGGAAGCAATCTTCGCGGCACGACGCTCCAATTCCTCCTCGGATGTCGAAGGTGGAGGGTTCACTTGATCATCTTGAGCATCGTCATGAGCTTGTTCTTGATCTTGAGCTTGCTCATGATCTTGAACTTGCTCGAAGGGAAGAACTTGACCTTGGGCATCATGTGGAGGTTCACCACCATCTTGTGATTGATCTTGCCCTTGGTCTTGTTCCCGAGGTTGAGGGCCTTCACTTTGTTCTTCGGAAGTGTGTGGGTCTTGAGTAGGTGAAGGCTCCACCGAGGTGGAGCATTATCCTTCTCCTTCGGCCACAAGGGGTTCCTCAATGGGTAGGATATGACCAATACCCATTCTTCTTATGGCTTGGGGAGGAATTTCATCACCTACATCACAAGTACCACTTTGCTCCACTTGGGAGCCGTTATTTTCATCAAACTCTATGTTACACGTCTCCTCAATGAGTCCGTTGGACTTGTTGAGAACACGGTAAGCATGAGAGTTTGTAGCATAACCAACAAATATGCCCTCATGAGCTCTAGCCTCGAATTTAGACAAACTAACACCTTTCTTGAGAATGAAACACTTACACCCGAACACCCGGAAGTACTTGAGATTGGGCTTGTTCCCGGTGAGTATCTCATACGGAGTCTTGTTCAAGCCTTTGCGGAGATAGAGCCGATTGGATGCATGAAAAGCTGTGTTGATGGCTTTGGCCCAAAAGTTGTATGGAGACTTGAACTCCGCCATCATGGTCCTTGCCGCATCCATCAACATCCGGTTCTTCCTCTCTGCAACACCATTTTGTTGAGGGGTATATGGTGTAGAATATTGATGCTTGATCCCTTCATCACTAAGAAACTCATCCAAGGTGTAGTTCTTGAACTCGGTGCCGTTGTCACTTCTTATTGTCAGAATCTTTGCATTATGTTGACGTTGAGCTTCATTTGCAAAGTCGATGACGATTTGTTGAGTCTCACTCTTCCTCTTGAAGAAGTATACCCAAGTGTATCTTGAATAATCATCCACAATCACCAAGCAATACTTTCTACCCCCAAGACTGTCAAAGGATGGAGGCCCAAAGAGGTCCATGTGCAGGAGCTCCAAGGGTCTCTTTGAGTAGATGATAGTCGTGGGAGGGTGAGCCGTCTCATGAAGCTTTCCTTCGATACAAGCACTGCAAACACGATCTTTGGCAAAACTAACATTCGTTAGTCCATGAACATGGTCCCGCTTGAGAAGACTTTGCAAAGATCTCATATTGACATGGGCTAAACGGCAATGCCAAAGCCATCCCACATCAACTTTAGCCATTAGGCATGTCGCGGTCTTAGTGGGTTGCTCCGAAAAGTTAATCACATAGAGACCGTTCTCGACATGCCCAACAAAGGCTACTTTAAGAGTCTTGCTCCACAAGAGGGCCACATTATCAATATCAAAGAAGGTGGCAAAGCCCATGAGTGAGAGTTAACAAACGGAAAGTAAATTGAACGCAAGGGACTCAACAAGCATGACTTTCTCGATCGCTAGATCATGAGAAATGACAACCTTGCCAAGACCCAATACCTTAGAATGTGAGGCATCACCCCATTCGACATTGGTGGGCATAGATGGGATCTTGTGCACGTCCACCACCAAGTCCTTGCTCCCGGTCATATGGTTTGTTGCTCCACTATCGAGCAACCATGATCCCCCACCGGAAGCAAACACCTACAAGAGATCAATGCTTGGTTTTAGGTACCCATTGAGTAATGGGTCCTTTGATGTTAGTAACAAGGGTGTTAGGAACCCAAATAGACCATTCAATGTACTCATAAGGAGAACCAACAAATTTAGCATAAACATGCCCATCACTAGCACGGCACAACACATAAGATGGGTTAAAGTCGTCGGCTTTGTTGGGAGAGATGGCTTTGTGCTCTTTGGCATCACCACTCTTCCCATTGTTCTTCTTCTCCTTAGGAGCACCTTCTCCCTCCTTCACAAAGGTTTGCGTGAGCGGAGGAGGTCGATTGGTCTTGCTCTTCTTCTCCTTGTTCTTCTTCTTGTTCTTGGACTTGGGTGAGAACCCAACTCCCTCCTTGCCCACAACTTCCTTTTGATTGCTCAAAAGGTCATTTAGGTTCTTCTCGCCTTGTATGCATGACACAAGACCTTTCTCGAGTTGTTCCTTCAACATGGCATTCTCCTCCACAAGATGCACATGCTCACAACATGGGTTAGTAGCATTTGCATTATCAATTAAGACCATGTGAGGAAATGTGGCCTTTTCCTTGATTAGCTTAACTTGGAGTTGAGCATGAGACTCCTTGAGGGTAGCATGAGCACCTTTCAAGACCTTGTGGGCCTTGTCAAGTACATCAAACTCCTCCGTGAGTCTAACATGATCAACCCCAAGTTTAGCCTTCTCGGAAGCTAGAACACGAGACACAACAAGAGCATGATCAAGATCTTTCTTTAGTTTAGCATGACCATCGTTGTGTGACTCCTCAAGAGCCAAACGATGCTCACGCTCTTCCTCAAGAGCATTAGAGAGATCCGATATCTCATCGGCATAGTCACGACTATGACTTTCCATCTTAGAGATGGTTTCTTCGTGAGCCTCGATCATGTCATTGGCTTCACCAAGTTGTTCCAAGAGAGCAACAAAGTGCTTCTTGGATTTGCCCTTGAGCTTACTCATGAAGGACTCAAATTCATTGATCTCCTCATTAGACCCCTTACCATTATCAAAGTCATCCGTTGAAGGAGGGTTAGGAATAATGGTGGTTTTGATGTTGGAGGTTACCTTGTTGGTGGCCTTAGCCATGAGGCACTTGGCGGTGATGTTCTCGTTAGGTGAATCGAAGAGAGACACCCGGGGAGTTGTGACAATGGCAACGGATGCTATGGCCATTGTTTCCCCATCTTCATCATCATCATCATCCTCACGGTATTCTTCTTGAACCACCAACCCGCGAGAGGGAGTCTTCTTGGTGAAGTTGTTCTTGTTGGGGAAGGACTTGGCTTTGTCTTTTCGGATGAACTTGCCACCATTGTCTTCCCGCTTCTCGTAGGGACAATCCGCAACGAAATGGCTAACTTTGCCACAGTTGAAACAAGTTCTAACTCGTTGCTTCCCCTTGAGGCCACTTGAGTTGTTCTTGTTGAAGTTGGGTCTTGTATTCTTCTTACTCCAAAACTGTCTTGAGGCAAGAGCCATGTGCTCATGATAATCATACTTCGTGTCCTCGGGGTTGCTCTCCTCATCTTCCTCTTCTTCTTCTTCTTCCACACTAACCTTGGCCTTCAAGGCAAGATTGGGCTTCTTTGCCCTTTGAGAACGGAGCACCGCATTGTCGGCGGTCTTGTCCAAGATGCTCATTGCAACAAACTCATCCAACACTTCACCAGAGGTCATGGAGTGGAAGTCCGGTCTTTGGCGAATGACGGAGGACATGACCTTGTTGTAGGGAATCATGGCCTTGAGAAACTTGCGCTTGATCCAGTTGTCATCCGTGTCCTTGCTCCCATGATCTGGAGTGCGAGCGCGAGTTTGGTCACTCTTCGAAAGAGCTCACGAGGTTCCTCATCCTCTTTCATTGCAAACTCATCGGCTTCATCTTGCACCACTTCATAGTTGGAGCGTTGAATGCTCGCACTTCCTCGATAGAGACGCTCGACACATTTCCATGCTTCTTTAGCCATGGCATGAGATCGAAGATGAGGGAGATCTTCGGAAAGGATTGCATCTTGGATGATGAAGAGAGCACTCTCATTGAATTGATTGTCCACTTCTTCTCGAGGGGTGAAGTTTCTTGGATCATGAGGATAGAAACCTTCTTCAATAATTCTCCAAAGGTTAGTGTTCACATGTTTTAAGTGACGCTTGAAGCGATAAAGCCAAGCGTCAAAATCTTCATTTTTCACATATTTAGGAGGAGGACCGGCATGATTCAAATGAGTCGAGGGGATCGGTCCTCTATACACTGGGGGTTCCACATTGGCAAAGATGCCGGTACCATTTCTACCACTAGTAGACGGACTCTTTTCACTGTTAGCTTCCCCCTTGTCGGAGCTAGCATCCGTCACCTTGTTAGTGGGATCACCCACTTTCATCGGCGAGGTAGATAGTTTAAGTCCGTCTAAGAAATCAGAAAACATGCTTTTAACCTCGGCCGTCATGGAGGTTTTCAATGTGTCTAAAACCACATTGAATTCCTCACGAGATACCGAGGCTCCCCCTTCGGCCGTGGACGAGATGGGATTCACACCGGAGTGCTCCTCCGCACCGTCGTGGGTGTCAACCATACTCTCCGGACGGCAAAGTCCTTAATAAAGAGACGAGGCTCTGATACCAATTGAAAGAATCGATATGGTTGACTAGAGGGGGGAGGGGGTGAATAGGCAACTAACAATTTTTAAACTTTTCTTTAACAATCTAAACCTTGCAATGAAATAGGTTGTCTAGATGTGCAACTACGTGGACAACCTATATGATGCAAAGACAATAAGCACACAAGCAAGCAATGGATATAACTTAAGTAAGCTTGCAAAAGTAAAGGGACAAGATAACCAAGAGTGGAGACGGTGGAGACGAGGATGTGTTACCGAAGTTCCTTCCTTTTAAGGGGAAGTACGTCTCCGTTAGAGCGGTGTGGAGGCACAATGCTCCCCAAGAAGCTACTAGGGCCACCGTAATCTCCTCACGCCCTCACACAATGCGAGATGCCGTGATTCCACTATTGGAGCCCTTGAAGGCGGCAACCAGACCTTTACAAACAAGATTAGGGCTATCTCTACAACACTTGGAGGCTCCCAACAACACCACGAAGCTTCACCACAATGGAGTATGGCTTCGAGGTGACCTCAACCGTCTAGGGTGCTCAACACCCAAGAGTAACAAGATTCGCTAGGGATAAGTGGGGGGAATCAAATTTCTCTTGGTGGAAGTGTAGATCTGGGCCTTCTCAACCAATCCCGAGCAAATCAACAAGTTTGATTGGCTAGGGAGAGAGATCAGGCGAAAATGGAGCTTGGAGAAACAATGAAGCTTTGGGGGAAAGAGGTAAGTCAACTTTGGGGAAGAAGACCCCTTTATATAGTGGGAAGAACAAACCAACCGTTACCCCACTCACCAGCCCCGCACAGAGCGGTACTACCGCTAGGGAAGGGCGGTACTACCGCTCGACCCAGCGGTACTGCTGCGCTGCCCAGGGCCCTGACCCCAGGGCGGTACTACCGCTAGGGAAGAGCGGTACTACCGCTTAGGGCGGTACTACCGCTCCTACTACCTCCCTTAGTGCCGCAAAACCCGACACGAAAAACTTTGTTCGAGAATCGAGGCGGAAGTAGCCCAGACGCACAGCGGTACTACGGCCAAAAATCCCAAGCGGTACTACCGTTCTGAGAGCGGTACTACCGCTTGGAGCGGTACTACCGCTCTGAGAGCGGTACTACCGCTGGAGAGCTTCGGCGGTACTACCGCTGTGGTCGCGGTACTACCGCTGGGGCAGAGCAAAGGATAGCAAGGGGAAAACGGCAGCTCCAGAGATGCGGAAGGCAAGACGACGGGTGTGATAAGGATGTGTACGTGTGATTTCACCCAAGTTTTACCAAAGCGGATCCCCTCTTGATAGTACGGTGACTCCTACGAAACTAGTCCACCAACAACGAAACGAGGGAGCTACACCGTCTTGAATACAACACCGAGGGGAGGAAATCGTCTCGCGCCAATGGATGAATCTCTAAAAGAACTAAACGCACACGATTAGTCCGTACAAACATTGTCATTAATCACCAAAACATCTTGGGGATAAATATACCCTTACAACAGGGCCATCGTAAATTACATAACGACTACAAGGAAACTAACGTCTTTTGACCACCTCCTAAGCCAATGGCTCCGTGACAACCCACGAGCGCCGTGCTAGTTATTTGTAGGTTATAACTGTTTTCCTTACGGCAACACTAAACATTAGACTACTGATTTTTGGCTTTGCATCAGACTAGTTGTTGGCCGTTTGATCGGAAGCACCAGAGTCGTCCGATGGTATGTAGGCCCGGGTGAGCTTTTGATGTGAGTAAAACGTGGGCTGAGAGGCTGGGATCCGGCTTGCCTACTTCCTTTCCATATTTTCATCCGTGCTTCCACTTCATCCCACGGCTGTCTTTTTTCCTTTTCTCTTTCTAATGTAATCATCTTTCCCCTGATTTTAAAGGGGTGGGGCCGGGCCTTATTTTATTCTAATCAAAACAAGCCACGTACGTGGAAGCACGGATGGGCACACGCCGGTGTTTTATTTGAAATGTAATTGTTCTTTCCGTGTAACTGCTTTCATAAATTACGTTGTGATTTACCATATCATTCTTCCTCCATTTACGTCCATGCTTCCTGCTTCCAGTATTTCCTTTGCAGCGGATAACTGGGTATAATTTATTTGAAATGTAATTGTTTGCTTCCAACACAACAAATTATGTTTCCTTGGATAGAAAATTTTGCTTCAAATGTAACAGAAACTTGAGTCAGTCTGATTTTTAAAAATAAAATTATTTGTCTGTTTTGAAAGCAGCAAAGTATGTTTTCGTAAATTATTATTTTTGCTTAATTTGATATTTAAATTTGCTTCATTTTAGTAACATCACAATATTGTTCCGCCGAGTACAGGATTGCTTCCAATGATATACTCTCTCCGTTTCAAAATATAAGTCTTTCTAGAGATTTCAACAAGTGACTACATACGGAGTAAAATGAGTGAATCTACACTCTAAAATATGTCTACATACATCCGTATGTTATAGTTCATTTAAAATGTCTAAAAGACTCATATTTAGGAACAGAGGGAGTATTTAATATGTACTGTTTCTAATCATGTATGGCTCCAGGTTTAAAATTGACTCCTTTTAATCATGTATGCTTTTTTTTTTGCGAGATATCATGTATGCTTCTTAGCTTGCAATATTATTTTTCGCTGTACAAGAACCATGCTTCGATGAGTGCCGTATATGCTTCCGTGTTTTTTTTTACTTCCTTGCAGCTACTTTTTCTTTCCTGTCATTTTCTTGCTTCCTACATAATTTATTGAAGCTTCGTAAGCCATCATTTGGTGCTTCCGTGTCACTTTTTTTTTTACTTTCATTTCCTGCTTCAATAGTAGATCAATACACATGCATATTTGTGTTATTTGCTTCTTATCGGTACCAATGTTGCTTCAACACTGGAGCATCATCGTGGGGGATTCGCTAACAGGAGAAGGTGAAGCCGAAGGGGAGGGACGGTGAGCCACTAGAGGTGCCGGGGGGTCGCTGGCCTTGTGGACGAAGAAAATAGTGCCACCTTCCACCGGATCTTTTGTCGAAAGAGACCATCTGTCGAATGGAATTGCCAAAGAAGACCCCTTTCGGATGAAATAGACAAAAAAGACCCCCTCGGCCGTGGCGGCAGGCGCGCCAAGCGACATGTGGCACCTGCCGCCACGGTGCACGGCGGCAGCCCTTGCTGCCACGGCGTTAGGCGACAACCTACGAATAACGGAAATCGGCTGGCGCGACGAAACGGCGTGGCGTGGTGGGCCCCTGCCGCCTAAGGCGCTGGCGGCAGGCCTGTAGCAGCTGCGGCTCGCCGCCTCGCCGGCTGGCGGCAGGCCTGTGCACTGAGCATCGATGCAATAAAGAAAAGAAGCGACGCGACGCAGCACTAGCAAGTGCAAATCCCTTGCAAAAAAGTATAAAGACCTCGCCAAAAAAACTAACAAATGGAAGTGTGCAATGATACGTAGTACCAAAGGACAGGTCAGTTTACCCACATGAGCATTTGTGTGGCGTTCATTGCGCAAAAACTACTAATACAAACCAGCGCAACCAGCAGGCGGGCAGCGAGCGCACAGGCCTGCCGCCAGACGGCGGGGCGGCTGGGCCCAGCTGCTACAGTCCTGCCGCCAGCGACTGAGGCGGCCGGGGTCCACAGTGCCACGCCGTTCCGCCGCGCCAGCGATTCCCCTTATCTGCAGGCTGCCGCCTGGCGCCGTGGCGGCAGGAGCTGCCGCCTGGCACCGTGGCGGCAGTTGCCACGTGTCGCCTGGCGCGCCTGCCGTCACGGCCGAGGGGATTCATTTTGTCTATTTCATCTGGAGGGGGTCTTTTTTGGCAATTCTATTCGACAGGTGGTCTCTTTCGACAAAAAAACCCTTCCACCGTACTACTTTCCCCGCCATGGCACCATCGATCGATGAAATCGTTGATGAGACGAATAAGTAGGATGTGTCGCTGACGAGGATGAGGAGATAGATTTTTTTTTTGAAACAATGAGGAGATAGATTTGGAAGCCAAACTCGTGGTTGTCGGCCGGCTTGGTGCTCCTGGTTGTGGTTGGCATTGGCACCGGTACTCTTGCCCAGATACAAAAGATAGAAGCAATATCTGTATGGGATACATAGGAAGCATGGAATCTTTTGTGTAAACAAATGATGTTATCACAACGCAAATGAGACGTGATCACAAATTAGCATATTTGGCACCCAGATGTAGATGCACAAATTCATGATTAACAAACCAATTCGTGTTAAACAATCCATAAAAAAGAGGATAAATTAGAACCTAGGCCGTAAGACTAAGCCACGAGTAGATCCATGCAATCGGGTGCAGGTCAGGGCCTCCGCAACACGACCATCTACTGAGGTGGCTGCACTCCGGCGTGGTGGAGCTAACGGAGCATCAGGTGAGGGTGCTGGAGAAACGTCCGTCAGTTGAGGTGGATGCGACGGAGGAGAGGAGCTGGCCGACGTGGTGGATCAGGAGCCGAGCCGCATGGTGGTTCTGCAGCAGGGATGACGAGGCCGTTTCGCTTAATTGAGAAGGATTTTTTTTTGACGCAGACGATACATGACAACGCCTATACTCATGAGTACTTGGTAAATCTATTGATTTGGCATTATGAATGTTGATGTTTTTTCTATAAACTTGATCAATTTTTTTTATGTAAGATAAACCTAAAATGGGAACTAAAAAGAGAAATACTATACTAGAACGGTGGATCAGAAGAGGACCAGACGGCGACACCGCAGGAAACGGAGTCAAAGCCATGCATGCACTCTGCTCTCGAAGCAGAGCGACCCGCACGCGAAGCAGCTCTTCAGCTGGTGCTCTTGTCGCTGCCGCCTCTCTTCTCCTTGATGAGCTTCAGGAGGCTGGGCATCATCTTCTTCTTCCTCTTGATGGTGAACGACGGCGACTTCGGGTTCCAGTTCGCCGCAGACACCGACGACCGCCGACCCTTCGACCTCTTCGACGTCGCCGACACCCTGCTCGACCTCCGCCGCGGGTACGCGCACTGCAGGCCCACACTCTCCGCCGTTGCGTTCAGGTCGTACAGCTCCTGCTCCAGCGCCTTCTGCTCGCCCGCCGTCTTCTCCGCCTCCGACGCCACCTGCGCCTCCCTGGGGCCCATCTCCCTCATCTCCCGCTCCGCCGCCTCGGCCCGCATCGCCACCTCCTTCTCGCTGGCCTTGAGCGCCTGCACCCACGCCTGCGCCGCGGCCACCTTCTTGTCGGCCACCACCCGGACCAGCGCCGCGCGCCCGCTCAGGTACTCGTACTCGAACCGCGAGACGGTTATAGTCCCCTGCCGCCGTGGCGCTGCCGCCGCCCTGGCCTGCATTGTGCTCTCCACGGCGGCCTTGAGCTTCTTCATTGCCGACGCCTCGGACGCCTTCGCCGCCTCCAGCTCCTTCACAGACTGCCTGATCCGCTCCTCGGCCGTAGCCATCTCCGCGGCGACGTTGTCCGCCTCTGCTAGCACGCACCGTTTCTCCAGCATGGTCAGCTCCTCCTCCTTGCTCGCCGCCTCGGTCTCGGCATGCAACTGCTGCATCGCCGCCGTGAGGTTCGACACGATGGCCTTGGACCTCTCGTCGGCGGCCGTGACGGCCTCCATCTGGGCCCTCGCCTTGAGGAGCTTCGCGTTCAGCTGCTGCACCTGCGCGTCCGCGTTTTTCTCCTGCGCCTTGAGCCGGTCGATCTCCTGGACGGCCCCCATGATCTCGGTCCGGGTGCGGTCCATGGAGGTCATGAACTGGAACGCTCCCGCCTTGATGCTCTCCAGTTCGTTCTTCGCCATGGACAGCTCGGCCTCTGCAGCCTGCAGCAACGCCCTGTCCTGCCCCTCTTCTTTCTTCTGTCTCGTGGTATCCTCCGCCGCTCCATCGTTCGGGACGTGGTTCTTCCCCATGGCGCGCACCAGCTCCATCTCGCCCTGCAGGACCTCCACGTCGGCGTTCGTCGCTTCCAGCTTCGCCTCCAGCTCCCTCGCGCGGCTCACCTCCCTGCGCGCCTCCTTCACCTTGGCCCTCGCGGCCTCGATCTCCCTGGCGAACCGCTCTGCCTCGGCGACGTGCTGGGCCTCCAGCTCGCGGCGCTCCCGCTCGGCCTCGATGCGCGCGAGCTCCACCAGGACGTGCTCCTCGTTGGCCTCGTCCACGCGCCGCTTCATCTCGTCGGCGGCCTGCAGGTTGGACTGGATCTTGCACACCGTCGCCACGACGTCGCTCTCGGCCTTGGCCTTGGCCTCCGCCGCGGACTTCACCTCCAGCTTCAGCTTGCGGAGCTCCCTCTTGACGCGGTCCAGCTCTTGCGACACCTCCGCGTACTGGGCGTCCGATGCCTCCTCGGCGCCATTCTTCCGTGTCCACGTTGCTTGCAATTCTGACCTCTGGGACGTCGCCTTGGCCTTGGTCTGGTCGATTTGGCGCTCCAGCTCCTTGGCCATGGCTCGTGCTCTCGATAGCTCCGACTCGGCGCCGGCTCGCTCGTTATCCACGGATGCCTTCCGCTCGTTCAGCTTGTCCATGTCAGATTTCGCTCGTTGTTTCATTTCAGAGGACAGGTTCTGCATACAACAAGGTAGAGATGAACTTACAATCAAACATTACCAGTGACTGCTTGATGGGATGGCAGAAACAGGGAAGATATGTCAAGTCGTCCATGAATTTCGGAACTGAAAGAGTACCTCTTGAGCTCTGTTCTTGTCTGCCTTTCTTCCACTGATGCTCTCGCCGAAGATACTCATTGTGGCTCTCACTGATCCACCATCCATGGCAGCCTCCATTGTGCTCCAAATGACGCAACCTAACAAGAAGTGTACACAAGCTACTAGTATATCCTCACCAGACAAATTTGTAGGTTCACAGCGATGCAGACCATTGGAAATTTATTGGTTGGAAGGGGAAGAAGAGGCAAAGGACAGAGGGGAGTTTATGTGCTGCTAAACGAGGACAAGTGTTTCGGCCTCAGCTCTATCCTTCTTGGCAGGACTCGGAGGAGCTCACTACCACACAACACAGCTGCTCCCGTTTTATCCACCTCGTTCCTGTCTCTGCCTCCCATCACGTTTTGCTAATTGTCTCTAGCAGTTAGTAGCTGACAGCTCCCATTCAATTTAATTCGCCGTTTCGCTTGTAGCACTAGAATACTTCTCTGGGGTTTTGGAGTAAAACAGAATAGGATTTTCGCGATGCCTTTTGGCCACATAAATTGCAAGTGGCTCGTGTTGCATACTTGCATTGTGTCGATGGGACAACGGCTGTATTTGGAAGGTAGCCTTTTTTTTTTCATTAAGAAAATATATTGTACTAATAACTAATATAAATAATATACTCCCTTCGTTCCACAATGTAGTGCATATAGATTTTTTGGAAAGTCAAACTTTATAGATTTTAACCAAGTTTGTAGAGTAAAACATATATATCTAGAATATCAAATACATACCTTTAGATATATCACAAGACATACTTTCATATTGTATATATTTGATATTGTAGATATAAATAGTTTTCTTTGCAAAGTTTGACTTTCCAGAAAATCTATATGATTACATTATGAAAGGAGGGAGTATCAGTCACATTCGTCATCCGGCTTCTTCAATACCATGATACCAAGAATTCACTTTTGCTATTTGTAAGTTGCCTAAAATTTTATTTTATGCAAATCAACTTCTCTTCTTCTTGTATTTAGTTTCCTTTTTTTTGGTCAGATTGTGCATGTGTACCCGTGCACGTGGAGTGTGTGCTTGCGTGTTTCGGTGTGTAGATTTTTGACTTTTTTATCGGTTTTCCAAAGGGCTTTTATCGATCCACCTTTTCCCCCTAACGATTAACACTTCGAGAATTAAGTTACTTATTGTGCAGGTCCAAACACTTATGGAAGGAAATGAATCGATATCTGAGTACTTGGAACAACGGGAATATTTTCCCTTTTAAGCTAAGCTGCATCAGCCGCATCGAGAGAGAAGACACGCTCATACCAGCGCTTGTACCTGTTGCCATCGCCTTTCTCTCATCTATACGAACAACTTTTGTAAACAGAGGCATAAGAAAAGAAGAGAGGAAGACACCGGAATGAGATCCGGGAGTAGAGAACTTCATTCAGATATATTCCGGCTTTCTTCACATCACCCCCCCTTCATTCATATATGTCATCACCATAGAGAGAGTAGTTCCAATTTGTAAGGCTAGGGCTTGTAACTCTATTCATACTTTATCGAAGATTCAGATCAGATTGATCATTCATCTTACTATGGTAATTTGCAATATCGCTGATGTGGTTTTCCCCTATTTGATATTTGTGTTTGCCGGTTATTACTCTCTCATGTGTGGCGTGGGAGAAGTAGGGGACTGGTGAGATTCATTTGTGCCTATTCTATATGTCGTTAGTTGTGAAACCAGTTCTACTTCTATGATTGATTGTTAAGTTGATTATCTATGGTGTGTGTAATGCGTGTCGTCCAATTTAAGAACATAGGCAACATGACCCATAACCCATGACATGATCAAGGAGTTGATTTTTGTTTGTTCCGGAAGCAAGCAAAAGGTGAAAGATATGAGATATACAAAGCTTCACTAGATTGCGAGATGACAGGAAGATATGAGATATCAAAAATGAGTATGGGCGAAGTGTTCTCTATACTTGAAATTGCTCAGAGTCGAATCCGAAAGAACACCAAACATATGACGATGGTTAATAAAACAACCAACTTTAAGAAAGCAGGTAAGACCAATGACAAAGGCGAGTCAAAATGTGCCAGTGAGACTGACACACAAGAAAGCCACACTATTGAGAGGGGTCTCCCCTTGGATCTATGTTGAAACTCATCTTGGTAAATTCCTATACACATCATTTGCCATCAAGATATCCTTTCTCAATATTTCCTATATAAACCATACACCCCCTTGAAGCCAAAGTCCTAACCATGTCAAAAATCTATTTCTTGTTTTTTACACCATCTGGACGTTCCCTCTGGAACCTCCAGAGTCACTCTCTAGAGCGTATAGAATCCAACACCCACTCCGGAGTAGGTTCTAGAGTTGATCAGGGGATTTGTTGGCCCTCTATGTTTCTTCGAAGGTTACTCCAGTAGTGCTGGAATCCGAGTTATCTGAAGTGTATCTCCGGAAGTTCCGGAGCTACCTCCAGAAAGTGTTCTGGACACCCGAACTTTGCTGAGCTCTTTCTCTCTCGTTCTCCCGTCACCCAATCATTTAACTCTTGTGAGGGAGAAGAGAGAGGATCACCCGATCTACACTTCCACCAAAGCTATTTGAGTTCCCCGTTGATTTCATTGAGGATCTGGTACTCTTGGATCATGGGCTGGTAGGCGACTAGAGGTTTGATGTCTACTACACAACTTGTTCTTGTCGACTCGTGTTGGGCCTCCAAGCACAGAGTTTTGTAGGACAGTAGCAAATTTCCCTCAAGTGGATGACCTAAGGTTCATCAATCCGTGGGAGGTGTAGGATGAAGATGGTCTCTCTCAAACAACCCTGTAACCAAATAATAAAAAGTCTCTTGTGTCCTCAACACACCAAATACAATGGTAAATTATATAGGTGCACTAGTTCAGCGAAGAGATGGTGAAACAAGTGTAGTAATGATAGTAGATATTGATTTTTGTGATAGGAACAATAAAAACAGCAAGGTAGCAATTAATAAAATGGAGCACAAACGGCATTGCAATGCTTGAAAATGAGGTCTATGGCCCGTACTTTCGCTAGTGCAATCTCTCAATAATGCTAATATAATTGGATCACATAACCATCCCTCAACCTGCAACGAAGAATCACTCCGAAGTTCTTATCTAGCGGAGAACATAAGAAGAAATTGTTTGTAGGGTACGAAACCACCTTAAAGTTATTCTTTCCGATTGATCTATTCAAGAGTTCTTACCAAAATAACACCATATGATACGCATCAACCAACTCTAATGTCACCTAGGTACTCGAATGTCACCACAAGTATCCATCAGCTAATTATACGATACACATCAAACAATTTCAGATTCATAATACTCAATCCAACACAAAGAACCTCAAAGAGTGCCCCAAGATTTCTACCGGAGAAACAAAGATGAGAACGTGCATCAACCCCTATGCATAGATTACCCCAATGTCACATTGGGAATCCGCGAGTTGAGTGCCAAAACATATATAAAGTGATATAATACCCCATTGTCACCATGGGTATTCATATGCAAGACATATATCAAGTGTTCTCAAATCCATAAGAGTATTCAATTTTGTTGGAGATATGCCCTAGAGGCAATCATGTATGATGATATTTCCTATGTGTTTATGAATAAAGATAGTCCTTGGACATTATAAATGATGTATATCAACAAGTATGTGACTTGTTTGTGGGACTATGCATTGTATGATTACTGTCCTAAAAGGTCCCTAGTCGAGAGGGTTGTGTGGACGCGCAGCCGACTAGACTAGCATATGACACGGTCGATGGCTTGGTCTCACTAGCCATGGAGCATTGGATGCTAACGGGATAATACGGACTCAGAAGGATCTGGTTGAATTCGACGTATTCGGATCCGAGTCGAGATAAGGTCTGAGTCGGACAGACCCAACTATGAGATGTAGCGATATGTCATCTGTGAGTCTCTAGTACAATATACGTTCTATGTTCTAAGACCTGAGCTGGCGCATGTACTCGGGATGGTGATATACCTGCTTTGGGCCAACCAAATGCTACTCTGTGACTGGGTAGTTACAAAGGTAGGTTTCGGGCTTGTCCAGACCCATGTTGCGAGACATGGTCGAGCAAGATGGGATTTGCCCCTCCGATCAGGAGAGATGTACTTTGGGCCCCTCGTGTGATTCGGCCAGGATAAGCATGGCCATGCGACAAGGATTATGAGATAATCCGGTTTGTGGTTGGCATCACTGGAACGAGAAAGAGGTCAGGCTAGCACAAGGATGACAGACTCGCCTTGAGCCCGACAACATATATCGTGTCGCAAAAGGAATGGGAGTGTGATGTACAGGTTCGCCAACCGGCTTCATTGTCGACTTGGTGGTCGGCACGCCTTGCTAGAGGCTGCTATCAGCCAAGCAGGTTGGAGGTGATCCGACCTGCAACCAAGCCGACTTGAACCTAAGGGGTCACGCGCTTAAGGGGAGGAACCCGTGAGGCCGGATCGGACTCCACAATTCAGATGTGATTCTACTCGGACTCGAATCCTAGCCGAACAGATTTTGGGCTTTAGGGTCCATGCAAGGCCCAAGTGTTGAGCCCACGACGGACGCCGCCGACAGTGTGATCGGACCTCCACTCGCCGCCGACAGTGTGATCGGACCTAGCAGTCCACCACACGGTGTTCCTCCTGCACGCGCGGATACCGTTAGAGGCAGTGCACCTGCGCCGCTCCAGCGAACTTGTACGTGGGATCGGACGACCGACTGTTCGAGGGAGACAGGACGAGGAGGAGATGATCCATGTTGACGCGCTGCCCCAACTCTTCTTCCGCTGCACGGCACTACACATCTAGTGGTAACAATCTGTGATCCATCTCCCATAGCATGTTCTTGGTTGTTCTGCGCATAGGAAAATTTTAATTTGCAGTCGACGCACCCTACTGTAGAACCCCAATAGTGGTATCAGAGCCTCTGCTATAGGATTTTGATTCGGATCTTATGCATATTAGATACATGGAGGCGGTAGATGAGATCTGTTGTCATTGATGAGATCAGCTGTATGCATGGTTGATGAGATCAACTGCACATGGGGATCGATGTGGCTATGTTTTCTGATGATTGGAGTCAATGAGGTCGTGACACAACCTACCCCTACCGGTCGGTATCCGGCATGTGCGTAGCGCCTAGTATTTAGTACACGATCACTCAAACCGGTAGAATGCAATTCTATGCGTAACTTTGTTTTGCAGGTTTGATGTGAATAGTATGGCTCATGTGTATGTGATGCATGTGTGTAATTTATACATGGCCTGCGCGTCATGTTTGTCAGCCGGCAGGAGCCAAAGTGCTGTCATTACAATGTATAACGACATGCATGTCAACTTGTGATTCTCTGTAAAAATTCATTACTAGCAGTAATAGTTGGAGTATAGAGATCAGGTTGGTGGCTTGGCGTCCCGGCGTGACAAACAAGATGGAGTTCCTAGATGGTCATCAGAGTCGGAGCCAACCTGGAAGAACGTTTCTACCTCTTGAGCACTGCGTTGGTTTTCCCTTGAAGAGGAAAGGGTGATGCAGCAAAGTAGCGTAAGTATTTCCCTTAGTTTTTGAGAACCAAGGTATCAATCCAGTAGGAGTCTCCTCAAAAGTCCCACGCACCTACACAAACAAACAAGAACCTCGCAACCAACGCGATAAAGGGGTTGTCAATCCCTTCACGGTAACTTGCAAAAGTGAGATCTGATAGAGATAATAAGATAAGGTAAATATTTTTGGTATTTTTATGATATAGATTGGAAAGTAAAAGATGCAAATGAAAGTAGATGGAAAACTTATATGATAAAAGATAGACCCGGGGGCCATAGGTTTCACTAGTGGCTTCTCTCAAGATAGCATAAGTATTACAGTGGGTGAACAAATTACTATCGAGCAATTGATAGAAAAGTGCATAGTTATGAGATTATCTAGGCATGATCATGTATATAGGCATCACGTCCACAACAAGTAGATCGAAACAATTCTGCATCTACTACTATTACTCCACACATCGACTGACTCCTGCCTGCATCTAGAGTATTAAGTTCATAAGAACAGAGTAACACATTAAGCAAGATGACATGATGTAGAGGGATAAACTCATGCAATATGATATAAACCTTATCTTTTTGTCCTCGATGGCAACAATACAATACGTGCCTTGCTGCCTCTGTTGTCACTGGGAAAGGACACCGAAGATTGAACCCAAAGCTAAGCACTTCTCCCATTGCAAGAAAGATCAATCCAGTAGATTCAAATACTTCTCATAGATAAACTTGATCATAAACCCACAATTCATCGGATCTCGACAAACACATCGCAAAAAGAGTTACATCGAATAGATCTCCAAGAAGATCGAGGAGAACTTTGTATTGAGATTCAAAGAGAGAGAAGAAGCCATCTAGCTAATTACTATGGACCCAAAGGTCTGTGGTAAACTACTCACAACTCATCGGAGAGGCCTTGGAGATGATGTAGAGGCCCTCCGTGGTCGATTCCCCCTCCGATGGAGCACCGACGAAGGCTCCAAGATGGGATCTCGCGGATATAGAAGGTTGCGGCGGTGGAAATAGTTTTTCGTGGTGTTCCTGGATGTTTTCAGGGTACATGGATATATATAGGCGAAGGAGGTAGGTCAGGGGAGCCACGAGGGGCCCACGAGGGTGGGGGCACGCCCACCCCCTTAGGGCGCGTTGGGCACCCTCGTGGCCGCCTCGTTCGTTGCTTGACCTCCACTCCAAGTATCCTAGATTGCATTTGTTCCAAAAAGATCGCTCCAGAAGGTTTCATTCCATTTGGACGCCGTTTGATATTCCTTTCCTTCAAAACACTGAAATAGGCAAAAAAACAGCAATTTGGGCTGGGCCTCCTCTTAGTAGGTTAGTCCCAAAAATGATATAAAAGTGTAAAGTAAAGCCCATAAACATCCAAAACAGGTAATATAATAGCATGGAACAATAAAAAAAAATTATAGATACGTTGGAGATGTATCAAACGTCCATGAAGGAGCCATGCTATTTCACAATATGTGTTTATTTGTGATTGTTATGCTTCTTTGTTTCTATGCATGTTAAAATGGTAGGAAGATCCCTCATGAATATTAAGCGAATTGCCATCCCCAATGTTGCACCTTCGCATGTCAAGTACGTCTAGTAGTGGGCTCATAAAATTGGGGTGCTACTAAGTGTCCTTAAACTGAAGGGTTTGTGTCAGACACGGACATGCACTGCGTCAAGTTAACTTGACAAGGCTATTAAAACGGTTTTGGGCCCTGTGGCGAAGAAGGTTGGCAGCCAGGGTATGAGATACCTTCCCGATCGATAGGAGTCGTATAGAGGTATGATTAGCAAGGAGTTGCTTACCGGATAGGTATGTTGGCTAGCAGTGATGCTAAAGCTCAGTAGTCGCATGCATTTGTCGGATCCTGAATCACTGAGAGTTTGCGAAGGGATGCTGACTTCAGTGGGAGTATTCCTGTTTAGGCTTGAATTACTCTACATAAACACATTGCTTAGTGATTGCATATTTTTCTATTGTAGATCAATGGCACCACCTGCTCAACCCAACTTTGCATTGGAATCAATTCTGGAAAAGGATAAACTGAATGGAACAAACTTTACCACCTGGTATAGAAATATGAGAATTGTTCTCAAGCATGATAAAAAGGAACATGTTATAGAGGATCCACTTCCAGAGGAACCTGCCGATAATGCTAATGCCACAACCAGGAATGCCTACCAGAAACTCGTTGATGAATCAAATGAGATCCGCTGCCTCATGATGGCTTGTATGGAGCCCGATTTGCAACAACATTTCGAAGATGTTGGGGCTTTTGATATGATCAAGAGTCTCAAGAGCATATTTCAGGTGCAGGCTAGGACTGAAAGGTTCAATGTCTAGCGATCCTTGATGGATTATAAGCTGAAGGAAGGTAATCCAATGAGCCTGCATGTGATCAAGATGATCGGATACATGCAAGCTTTGGATCAGTTAGGCTTCCCGCTCTTGGATGAGCTCGCTACTGATGCAGTTCTGGGTTCTCTTCCGCCTAGCTATGGGACATTCATCTCGAACTATCATATGCACATCATGGATAAGAAGCTCACTGAATTGCATGGGATGCTTAAGGTGGCAGAGCAAGAAGCCACACATCAAATGTTGATGGTGCAGAACTCGGCTAAGTTCAAGAAGAGTTGGTCCAAGAAGAAGGCTAAGGTAAAGGGCACGAAGATGTAACTGATAACCCACAAGTGTAGGGGATCGCAACAGTTTTTGATAAGTAAGAGTGTCAAACCCAACGAGGAGCTAAAGGTAGAATAAATATTCCCTCAAGTTCTATCGACCACCGATACAACTCTACACACACTTGATGTTCGCTTTACCTAGAACAAGTATGAAACTAGAAGTACTTTGTAGGTGTGATAGGATAGGTTTGCAAGATAATAAAGAACGCGTAAATAAAAAGTAGGGGCTGTTTAGATAAAGATGCAATAAAGTAAATATAGCGAGTGTGGACAAGTAGTGGTAGGAGTGGTGAAATTGCCCCTAAGCAATTGACTACATTACTAGACTGATAGCAAGTTTTATGTGGGAGAGGCATAAGCTAACATAATTTCTCTACTAGGATCATATGCACTTATGATTGGAACTCTAGAAAGCGTCCACAACTACTAAAGATTCATTAAGGTAAAACCCAACCATAGCATTAAAGCATCAAATCCCCTTTTATCCCATACGCAACAATCCCCTTACTTGGGTTTATGCTTCTGTCACTCAAGCAACCCACTATAAGCGAATCATGACCATATTGCAACACCCTACAGCGGTACTCCCTCACGCTTGCGCGACACGGAGGGCACAATAGGACAGCAACATAACCACAAGCAAATTAAACCAATCATAGCAATTCATCAACCACCGGTAGGACAACAAAAATCTACTCAGACATCATAGGATGGCAACACATCATTGGATAATAATATAAAGCATAAAGCACCATGTTCAAGTAGAGGGTACAGCGGGATGCGGGAGAGTGGACCGCTGAATATAGAAGGGGGAAGGTGATGGAGATGTTGGTGAAGATGACGGCGGTGTTGGTGAAGATCGCGGTGATGATGATGGCCCTCGGCGGCGTTCCGGCGCCACCGGAAGCAAGGGGGAGAGAGCCCTCCTTCTTCTTCTTTGTAACGCCCCGAGTTCGATGCGCCAGGTGTCTGTCAGTTATTCGCCGTCATTGCCATGTCATTTGCTTGCGTGTTGCATTTTGTCATGTCATCATGTGCATTTCATTTTGCATACGTGTTCTTCTCATGCATCCGAGCTTTTTCCCCGTTGTCTTTTTCGCAATCCGGCGCTCCTATGCCCTCCGGCGTTCCCCTTTCGTCTCTCGTTGTGAGCGGGTGTTAAACATTCTCGGAATGGACTGAGTCTTGCCAAGCGGCCTTGGTATAGCACCGGTAGACCGTCTGTCAAGTTTCGTGCCATTTGGAGGTCGTTTGATACTCCAACGGTTAATCGAGTTAGCCCGAAAGCCCCCTCTCTCTTTGCAGCCCAACACTCTTCCAAACTGGCCCAAAACCCATCTAACTCCCCTCCATGCTCTCGGTTGTTCGATCATAATCGCGTGGCCGAAAACCGCTCCTCATTTGGACTCTCCTAGCTCCCTCTAACTATAAATAAGTCCTCCCCGTCCAAATTCCCCCGAAACCCTAGCAAATCTCCCTCCACGCCGCCGGACATGTCCGCCCGGCGGCCGGACACGTCCGCCCGCCGCCCCGATGAATCTGAGCCCGCCACGTGTCCTCGCGCCGCCGCCTCTCTCTCCTCCCAGCGCCGCCGATCACCGCACGGGCCTGCGGGGACCGATTCAGGCCCGCCCGAGCCCGTCTGCCTCCCGCACCGCCCGGGTCGCCTCGCCTCAGCTCCCGCGCCACGCGCCTTGCCGGGCCGCCGCCGCGCCCGCCC
>NC_041385.1:491487660-491494470 GCF_002162155.2 Triticum dicoccoides
GTGCCGCTGGTCGCCGCCGCCGCCAGCCCTTCCGAGCGCCGCCGCCCGCTTCTCCTCCGGCCGGCCTCCTCCTCAACCCCGCCGACCCCTTCTCCTCCGGCCATCCTCCGGCGAGCCCGGCCCGCCTTGGCATCCGCGCCGTTCAAATCTAGATTTGGATCTCGGAGGTTGACTTTTCCCCTTCCCCGATTTTGAACTATGCCATGCCATATTTACAGAGGTGCTTGCCATGTATTTTTTTGATCTCTGTGGTGAGTAGCACAAGCATGCAAACTAGGCTTCGTGATATTGCTGATTTTAGTCCCTGTTCTGCTGTTATTGTGATGCCATGTAAACTTGATGCTACAGAGAGATCCATGCATATTTTGAGATACTTCAGTAAGGGTGTTTTGAACATATGGTTATTGTCTATCCATTCATGCCCTTGATTGCAATTATGGAGTAGCCTAGCATGTCATTTTCGTGCTCTACTTTTGCTTCAAAATGTTTCCTGGCAGATTGTTTACTTGTTATTCAATTTTGCCAAGGTTGTTGTAGTTGATCCTTGCATGCTATGAACTTGTTCTTGCCTTGGTTTGTTTCAAAAACATGTCTTCTTGATGATGCTATGCTTATCTTGTCATGCAATGACTTGTGGTGAGTGAATCGAGCTTGTTAAGTAGGGTACTTGTTGTTACTGTTTTGCTAGGCTGAATCTGTTATTTCGTGATGCTATGTAAACCTGCTTCTACAGTCATTCTATGCATAATCTGGAGATGATCACTAAACATGTTTTGTTCTACATGTCTTGCTCTATCCATCCATGCCCCTGGTTGCATTTATAGCTTGCTGTAGCTTGTTGTAATCTTGCTCCAAAGTTGCTTGATAATGTTGTTGTCAGCCTGTTAACATTAAGTTGAATTGTTGCCATGTGTTTCGCTAGTGTTCCATGTACCCTATGAACTTGCTATTGCCATTCTTAGCTTCACAAACATGCCTTCTTACTGTTGGTTGCCTTGCCATGCCATGTAATGCTCCTGGTGAGTGGTACAAGCTCACCAACCTGCCTTCATAATTCTGTTTCTGCCATGTTTGAATCTGTAATATAACTTGCCATGTTTACATGGGTGCCATGATATTTTCTGATCCTTTTTGGCTCATGGTCAGTAAGAGACTTTTGATCTATGCATTCAGTAGGTTCATGCCATGCCTTTGTTTGCCATGATAAGTTCCTGTAACATGTTGTTTGATAGCTCTAAACATTGCAACCTGATGTTATTTTCTGCAAAGTCTGAATTGTTATTATTTGCAATCTTACCATGTGTGTTTGAGCATGTTCTAGTGATTTCTGGAGATAGCTCAGTGTTCATGTTTTATTGTGCTTTACCTGTACATCATGCCCATGCCTTTTGTTTTCTTGTTGAGGTCCTGTAGCATGTTGGTTTGGTGCTTGCAATATGCCTAGTTGCTGTTTTGGACAGATTGTTGTTATGACTTGTATGGAGTGTATGTGTTGAACCGTTGCTCCGTTTTGAGTGTGCTTTATATGAAACTTGCTTAGAATTATATGTAGCTTCATATTATCATGTTGCATCTTTGTTTTGAGGTGTTTGCTTGATGTTTGTATGCATTTTGCATCAATAGCATGTTTAACTTGTGTTGCTCATATCTTCTAGGCCGTAGCTCCGAACTAAATGAACTTTATATGTAACTTGACTAGAATCTCGTGTAGATCCTCTTGGTGCTCTTTAACTTGCTGTTTAACAACTTCCACTTAATGTTTGTTCAGATATGGACCAATTTCGAAATATGCATATGAGGACTTACCGGAATTGTTATATGTTGCTCCCGGCCTCATTTAAACTTGCTTTGATGTGTTCTTCTTGTTTGCATCATTTCTTGCCATGAGTAGCTTCATGTAGCTTTGTATTGCATCATGCTTGTTTGTGCATCATGCCTTGTTCATGTGTGGTGTGTTTACTATGTTGTGTGCTTCTTTTTGATAGTTCCTGTTTCGTTGCGATTGTGAGGATTCGTTTGTCTACGCTTGGTTCGGCTTCATCCGTTCGTCTTCTTCGTGGACTCGTTCTTCTTCCTTGCGGGATTTCAGGCAAGATGACTGCTACCCTGGATCTCACTACTATCATTGCTATGCTAGTTGCTTCGTTCTATCGCTTTGCTGCGCTACCTATCACCTGTTTATCAAGCCTCCCATTTTGCCATGAACCTCTAACCTTTGACACCTTTCCTATGCAAACCGTTGCTTGGCCATGTTACCGCTTTTGCTCAGCCCCTCTTATAGCGTTTCTAGTTGCAGGTGAAGTTGAAGATTTCTCCATGATGGACAGGTTTTTGGTTGGGATATCACAATATCTCTTATATTATTAATGCATCTATATACTTGGTAAAGGGTGGAAGACTCGGCCTTTTGCCTGGTGTTTTGTTCCACTCTTGCCGCCCTAGTTTCCGTCATACCGGTGTTATGTTCCCGGATTTTGCGTTCCTTACGCGGTCGGGTGATTTATGGGACCCCCTCGACAGTTCGCTTTGAATAAAACTCCTCCAGCAAGGCCCAACCTTGGTTTTACCATTTGCCTCACCTAGCCCTTTTTCCCTTGGGAGTCACGCTCTCGAGGGTCATCTTTATTTTACCCCCCGGGCCAGTTCTTGTCTAAGTGTTGGTCCAAACCGAGCGATGTCCGGCGCCCCCTGGGCAACCAGGGTCTATGCCAACCCGACGTCTGGCTCATCCGGTGTGCCCTGAGAACGAGATATGTGCAGCTCCTATCGGGATTTGTCGGCACAGCGGGAGGCTTTGCTGGTCTTGTTTTACCATTGTCGAAATGTCTTGTAAACCGGGATTCCGAGTCTGATCGGGTCTTCCTGGGAGAAGGTATATCCTTCTTTGACCGCGAGAGCTTGTCATGGGCTAAGTTGGGACACCCCTGTAGGGTATAATCTTTCGAAAGCCGTGCCTGTGGTTATAGGCAAATGTGAATTTGTTAATGTCCGGTTGTAGATAACTTGACACTAGATCCGAATTAAAACGCATCAACCGTGTGTGTTGCCGTGATGGTCTCTTTTCGGCGGAGTCCGGGAAGCGAACACGGTTTTTGGGTTATGTTTGATGTAAGTAGGAGTTCAGGATCACTTCTTGATCATTGCTAGCTTCATGACCGTTCCTTTTGCTCTCTTCTTGCTCTTATTTGCGTATGTTAGCCACCATATATGCTTAGTCGCTGCTGCAGCCTCACCACTTTACCCCTTCCTTTCCCTTTAAGCTTTGCTAGTCTTGATACCCATGGTAATGGGATTGCTGAGTCCTCGTGGCTCACAGATTACTACAACAACAGTTGCAGGTACAGGTTTATGCGATGATCATGATGCGAGAGCGATGTTTGCTTATTTTGGAGTTCTTCTTCTGCTTCGTCTTAGATCAGGGGATAGGTTCCAGGTCGGCAGCCTGGGCTAGCAGGGTGGATGTCGTTTGAGTTTCTGTTTATGTTTCATCCGTAGTCGGATGTTGATCTTATGCATGATGATGTTGTATCTGTGTGGCATGGTATGCCTCTTGTATGTATCCCCATCTATTATGTAATGTTGATGTAATGATATCCACCTTGCAAAAGCGTTTCAATATGCGGGTCTATCCTTGGTGGGACCTTCGAGTTCCTTTTGGATAGGGTCACATATTGGGCTTGACAAGTTGGTATCAGAGCCTCGACCGACCCTAGGAGCCTCCCTTGATTGATCGTGTAGTTTGGCCGTTGTTGAGTCTAGAAGAAAACTGTTTTTTTAAGTCTAGTTATATCGGAGAGTAGGAATTCTTTTTACTCCTCAGTCCCTTCGTCGCTTTGGTGATGAATCTTGATGTAGGTGTTTTGAATTACTCCTCTTCCCCTTCAAATTTTTCTTTAGGATCACGCAGTTGGTTTTCCGATCGTTGGTTCTCAGCTCTTTTCATCCGGTGCATTTCTCGTTAAGTCGACTCAAGCCTCTTCATCTTTGAGTTCAGTCCTCAGTTGTTTTCTTTCCCACCCGCCCACCCCTTTTATTCTCGGAATCGGAGTCCGTAATTGAGTATCCATCCTACTCGTGCGAAGTCTTTGCTCTCTCTCCTCAACGATTTCAACCGGTGTTGTCTCTTCAAGTTATTCGTCGTTTCCCCTTCCAAGTTGATTTTGTTTTCCCACCCTCCCACCCTTTTCTTTCCGGAGTATGACTCTCTCTCGACCATCTATCTCATTCGCGCGGAACATCTTCAGTCTTTGTTAATTATTTCAACCGGTGAATTCTCGTCTTGTTCGTCATTCTTCATCTCCTTACCTTCTCCGATGGATTCAATTCTAATTTTTGGTAGTGATTATATTCTTTCCCTCGGATCAAGTTGTTCTCCTTGCTCGTTCACCTCTCGCCAGTTTATCCTTCCGGACTGTTCAAGATATCTCAGGAGATTCGTCTGTGTTTGAATTTATTCGAGGTTGTCACCTCATTCAAATATTTCAGTTGTTCCGATGCATCATCTATCTCTTCAACAATCCTTTCCAACGGTGTTTTCTTTTAGTGGGCCCTAACCCACAGGTCTTTTTCCAGGATTTTACCTGACTCTTCTAATTCCCCGGAGTTATTCTCAATTCTTTCCAAGTGTGATGTAAGAATGGATTTCATCAATCAGATGCCATCTCCAAAATCGTTTTCAAACTCTTTTCATGGTTGCCTCAACCTCTTCGTTTTTCATTCTCCCGGAGTATCTCAATAGTTTTGGTGCTATTTCTCGTCGTCATTTGAAGACCGAAGAAGAGTTTTTCCTCTTAATCTTGCCCGTCCTCTCGAAGATTCGTGGTTCTAACTTCATGTTATCCTGTCGAATTATTCCATTTGTCAGATATTCTTTTCATCCATCCGGAGTATTTCAGAAGTTGTTTTCCCGTTTCTTTTCACTAGAGGCCATCATTCCAGTTATCATTATCCAATTATCCCGGTGCTTCGTTCAAGTGTTCTTTAATCAGATCGTCATCTCTTCGTTCTTGTGCATCTAAATCCCCTCGAGCATATTTGTTCTTCTAATTCTTCCCGGCGATTCATTCTCTTTCGTCAGTCATTTCCGAATTCTACGGTGGTTCGTTCAAGATTCTTTTTCCTTGATTATCATATTAATCCATTCGTTCTTTTCAATCCTACCAGTGGTTCTTGAAGACCTTCTCAAGTTTGCGATATGTCACTTCTAAATCCTTTTTCAAGAAGAATAAGTAGTATGCAAAATCCATTGCTTGTCATCAATTTATTTTGATAAGGATAAGCATACAATAAATCTTATTCTTATTTTCCTCATAGTGATTAATCCTTTCCTTCGGAGTTTGTTCTTGATGAATAAATTCTAGGTCCAAGTGTTTTCATCTTTTCTTTTCCAGAGTTCAAATCTTCCTCAGCCATTTCGTCGTAACCTCCATCTAAATCATCGCAAGGCTCATCTTATTCTTTTCATTATTCAATTCTATCTCATCATCCTTTTATCACCGGAGTTCTTCATGGTGGTTCTTCACGATTTAATTCATTCCTCAAGTGTTCTTCAAGATTTTGTTGGAGGAGTTCAAGTATCTTTTCTTCTCGCATCTCTAAGTGCAATTAATTCTCCGTATTCTTTTGAAGTGGAGTTTTGCATTTCTTCGATCATCTTAGTTATCCAATCATTTCTGTTTGTGGTCGGTTATCACCTCATAATTGTGAGATGTTTTCCATAAGTCCATAACAAGTTTATTCTTTTCGTTGCTGATTTTCTCAACAACTCTGTTCAACCCTTCCTTCTAAATTCTTTTCATTCCATTCTTCAATTCTTCCGGAGGCTTTGCGTTGTTCATCTCATCAAGTGCCATCACATCGCGTGAAGTTCGTGTTCCATTCTTTCCTCTATGTTTCAGCCGGAGTGTTGCCTAAATCCTTTCAGTCTTATTCGTTTCTTATCTCATTCTAACCAGAGTGGTTTCATAGTCTATCTGAATTCGTGAACTTTTGATTCTCGTCATTCTCGTCGTTCCTCTCTTATTCTCGAGTGCTCTCGATTCTTTGCTTCTTCTATTCAGTTCTTGTTTCTCCTCATCCCTTTTCCCTTCCGTCTCGGTCCTAAGATCTCGGGACGAGATCTCTTGTTAGTGGAGGAGTGTTGTAACGCCCCGAGTTCGATGCGCCAGGTGTCTGTCAGTTATCTCGCCGTCATTGCCATGTCATTTGCTTGCGTGTTGCATTTTGTCATGTCATCATGTGCATTTCATTTTGCATACGTGTTCTTCTCATGCATCCGAGCTTTTTCCCCGTTGTCCGTTTCGCAATCCGGCGCTCCTATGCCCTCCGGCGTTCCCCTTTCGTCTCTCGTTGTGAGCGGGTGTTAAACATTCTCGGAATGGACTGAGTCTTGCCAAGCGGCCTTGGTATAGCACCGGTAGACCGCCTATCAAGTTTCGTGCCATTTGGAGGTCGTTTGATACTCCAACGGTTAATCGAGTTAGCCCGAAAGCCCCCTCTCTCTTTGCAGCCCAACACCCTTCCAAACTGGCCCAAAAGCCATCTAACTCCCCTCCATGCACTCGGTCGTTCGATCACGATCGCATGGCCGAAAACCGCTCCTCATTTGGACTCTCCTAGCTCCCTCTAACTATAAATAAGTCCTCTCCGTCCAAATTCCCCCGAAACCCTAGCAAATCTCCCTCCGCGCCGCCGGACATGTCCGCCCGGCGGCCGGACACATCCGCCCGCCGCCCCGACGAATCTGAGCCCGCCACGTGTCCTCGCACCGCCGCCTCTCTCTCCTCCCAGCGCCGCCGGTCACCGCACGGG